>NW_024539723.1:0-66422 GCF_016647785.1 Suillus fuscotomentosus
CAGAGGTAAGCTTTCAATTTGCTACTGATGTACCCTACCTCATGTATCTCAGGCATAAGGACCACACAAAGCTCTACAAAGATTGATGCCGCAAGTGCGGAATCCAGCCACATATGCGTGCATTACCTGCAGATGATGTACTGTATGCAATTCATTGTGTCCCACTACTCAATCTAAGATTCTAACAAAACTTTTTTTAACAGCTCTAATCAGAAGACATTGGACAGCGCAGTTGTAAGAGAGCATCGAGCACCAGCATTTACCACTGCTGGATTGCTGGACTACATAGTCAAACTGATTGTTGCTGAAGACAAAGCATTTCAACTCGTCGACAAAGGCGCTTTTCGGCAACTTCTCACATACACTCGCCCTGGCCTTTCTGACAAAGATATCCCTCAATGTCATAAGATATGGGAAGAGATTGTTTGCTGTGCTCAAATGGTTGAGTCCTGGATCCGCGAGCATCTTAAGGACATTCCTGTGTGAGTGTCCTTCACATTTGATTCTTGGACTTCAGACAGCAGCAATCCATACTTGTCAGTCACAGGTCACTACATTGACGCACCCACGGACACCCCACATGAGTGGGAACTTAAGTGCGATCAGCTCGCTTTCACTTCCATTGAAGGGAATCACTCAGGAGAGAACATTGGCAACATTCTTGTTCGAATTGTGGACTGTTTTGGGTTGCAAAAGAAGGTAACGTACTTTATTGGTTGTATCATGATTGAACTAATGCAAAATCACATAGATCAGGTGGTTTACAGCTGACAATGCGACGAACAACGATTCAGCCATCAAGACATTTGCCGAAGTGGTTCCTGAAGCCAGGATCAAAGACCATCATCAGCATAGAGTTAGGTGTATGGAGCATGCGATCAATGTGGCTGCAGGTCATTTTTCACAGGCAATTGGACCTATGAGCAGCTCAAAACTTGGTGCTGGCAACGACAACAATGACAATGATGACAATTCTGACACATCTGATGCACTCGGGAAGGCTCTTGCGCTCATTGTGCAGGTGTGTGATGCTACTCATTGTTGAAGTGAATCACTAATATTATTTGACTAGATCTGAAAGTCACCTCAAGCTCGTGCATTTTTCTGCCAATCATGCGCTGAGGTCAATGTGCCTGTCCTTGAGCTTCTACAGTGGGTCCGGACTCAGTGGGCCTCACTCTTCACATGCCTCACTCACCTTCTTCTGTTGCAGAAGGTGCACTTTTTTTTTCAATAACCAATATCATACTAATCATTTGCAGGGTGTCAACCGCTTCATACATCTTGCTGATGACAGCGATGATGTGCCGAACTTGCGAAAGAAGCAGTATGCTGACTTCAAGTTAAGTCAAAGTGATTGGGTCCAGCTTTCGCTTCTCTGAGAAATCCTTCAGGTGCAGTGTTAACTTATCTTCGAGTCTTCTATATCTAACTGTTGCACTGTCTTACAGGAGCCTGCCAACACTACTCAAAGTTTTTCTAGTGCAAAGAATCCAACAGTCTGGCGAGCAATTCCAGTGTTGGAGTTCTTGCAGCAAAGCTGGCAAAATATGGCAGATGACGAGAAGTTCTCCAGCATTGCTGATGCATTACAAGCTGGCCTTGAGAATTTGGGGAAGTGGAGCCGGAAAATGGACGAGACGGACGTGTACTTTATTTGCTTGGGTGCATCTCCATATATTCAATAATTCTATCATCAACTGATACATGCACTGAACAGCTCTAGATCCTAACTACAAACTCGAGTATGCACGAGCACAATGGGATGCAGACACCTTTGATGAAGGGAAGAAAAAGCTTGAAGCTGCAGTAAGTCAGGCTACCATCACAGTCAAACATTGTTACTAACTGTTCAACAGTTCAACTACTATCACGCACCGATTACACCTCAGCCCTCACCATCCGAACCCATTCCATCAGCATCCAGTCAACCACCCACACAATATGGGCACTCGTGGATGTGATCGGCGATTCTAGCTCGCCAATCGTCTGAAAAAAGCATCGCCGATCCACGTCATGAATTCACCCTATACTTAACTAGCCCATTGGAGGAGGTGGCTGATGTGGTTTGCTGGTGGGGGGTAAGTACTCTATATTGTATTGACCGGCCTTTGTTGATGTGCTTGCTCTAGCATCATTCCACCATGTACCCCACCCTTTCACGCATGGCAAGAGATTACCTTGCTATTCAAGGCTCTTCAATGCCATCAGAACAGGCCTTCTCAAGTGGTGGCATGACAGATGATAGTCGACGCAACCGGCTTACACCTCAGGTCTTCGAGGCACTGCAATTGTTGAAGAGTGCCTACCGTAATGGGCATCTACAGGCTGCAACTGATGCAACAGCACATGTCGAGCCTGATGCTAGTGTAGGTGCTACTGACATGTAGAGTACATGTTGTTTTGATATTGCTGCAATCCCAAGTCTCTTTCACATGCATTGAGTCGGAGACGTTCAGCATCCAAATGCCAAACTGAATGTGAACTGAACATCCCAAACGTGTTTGACTATGTTCGGTCCAGCGTTCAGCACCTGTTCATGGCAGGGTGATACTTAACTATGTCCAATAATACACAGTACATTTTGTAAGTTTGTTTCTGAGCTACCAACATGAAGCTTCATGAAGCTTAATGTCCTCAACAGCACATCACACATGTCACTCGAATGATACCAGGCACAATGCCTCAATGGTTCCAAAGATCGGGATCTCTCTTGTGATCTCGATGTTACTGGAAATGTTAGTATTTCAGGACCACATTGGAAATGTTAGTATTTTTAGGACTGGAGTGCATCACCAATGAATTTGATTGCTTCGTCAGAACATTGTAAATAGATCACAGTTTAAATTAAAAAGTGCCATTCACGGCACCCCACTTTGAAAGGAATGTATCATGGAGATCCTGCCACACGGCTGCCTGACACTTTGCATATCCTCTGATACCTTCAACCTCTGCAAGCGTGAGCCCTGTGCGATGATCTGCTTGTGCATCCCACCATGTAGCATGCCACAAGAGATATGCCGCGACACGCCTCATCTCCTCTTGAAGAAGTTGCACCTCCTCGACCCAACACATGGCTCGTGCGCGAGACTTGCACCATTCAATTCTTAATGCTAGTAATATCTAGGTATCAGCAATTGCAAAATAATAAAAGAAAACATGACCTACATTCGTTGAGCACCGTCTCCCCTTCAGGAGCGTCACTAGCTATGCCGCATGCCTTCCATATCCAGGACAATGTACGGTTGCCAGACGATTGGCCTGGCTTGCCTTGAGACATCTCGTGGATGTTGTCATTCTCCAATTTCGGGAACTCCTCCTTCCATGTAGTGCGAGACAGAGCAGGGGAGAGACGTTTGAGTGCAGACCATGCTCTGCGATACCTTGCAGCAGCAACGGACACATTCGACTTGACCTTGTCAATGATGGCTGACGCGCGTGTGTTAGCTCACTGGGTCTGTTGCATCTCCATAGATCTTGGAGGGAAGCCACAGTTCAATCTCGTGAGCCTTCTCTTCAGTCGAATGGGTCCTGCTTGTTGGCATATCCAATGCGCGAAGGCAAGCAACGACCGGCATGTACAAAAGTTGGACCTTGCTCCATTGTTCTATTTTGTGTTGTAAAATGTTGCCCCGTTCTTGAAGCTTCGTGCGCTGTAAGTCAGTTGGATGCCCTCCCAGAAGCTCAATATCTCTTGCAAGCTGACACCTGCAAAATAGCCTCAACATATATATAAAACTTTGACAAGTGAAACTTACTGCTGGTCCTCGATCTCCATTCCTGATGAGATTAACACGCTGTGTGAGACTTCCTCATGCAGCGAGTCATCCATACCATGCTCGAGGTTGTCAGCTTCTTGCTGAGAGAGACTGAATTGTACAGCTGCTTGTGTTAGTGCTAGAAGAAAGTGAGTGTTTCGCATTCCTTGAACAACCTAGTAACATATGTTTGCCTGTAAGCGCAAAAGGATGAATCTGATTCCCATCGTTCCACTGCCAACCTCCATTCCACCACCTGTTCGGGTCTCTCGTGTTCAAGTGCATTGTTGAAGTCTTCGAAATCGCATACATGCTGGTCGCATTCAGGAACAGCAGCTTTAAGCTTTCGTGATAGACTGACACCTAAATAATGAGTCAGATGTAGTTAAACGAAGACATATTGAATGACTTACCCATATTAGTGACCTTCTTCCAATTAAAATCACCAAAATCATCAGGTAACCAACACAAAAATGATAAAGTTTTGTAAAGCTTTACCTGGCCTGACATTTGTATAATATCCATCAAAATTGCAGTTCAAAAGATAAAGCTTTATATACCCGGACTAAGTTGGATGAACACTGCCAACAGTACAATTATGACAGACTACTTGCAATTACTTGCCATTTATCACCAAACCGGCAAATGTTTGCAATCACTTGTCAGTGCTATCAGCTGTTACATACTTCGCTAATGGCCTGGGCTGCACACAATTTTTTCACTCATTTGTTGGTCTGGTTTTTTGAAATTTTTGATAAAAACAAAGTAGCAAATATACATAGGTAATTCTACAACAAATGGAAGCAACAAGATAAGAAAAGAGTATAGACGAGGAAGTAGGGTCCAGATCCAGATCCATGAAGGGCCACAACCATGAAGAAGGACCAGGACCGCGAGGAAATACCAGGACCGCGAGGAAGAACCAAGACCGTGAGGAAGGACCAGGGCCGCGAGAAAGGACCAGGACCGCGAGAAAGGACCATGACCATGACGAAGGACCACGACCACCAGGAAGGACCGAGATCACGAGGAAGGACCAGGATTGAGGAGGTACCATTGGGGGCCAACCATTGAAGGGGAGTTAGGACCATGACGAAGAACTACGGAGTGACCTTGAGTGAGGAGGGCAAAATAATAATAATAGCGGTGGTAGTGGTTGAATGGGAAGTAGCGGTAGAAAGTTGAACTTGACGAAAAAATTTCAGATGGCTCACTTACATAAGCTTCCTTTCAGGCCGAGCATTGTGATGCGCTGGATTACAATGTGATGCCATTGGTTACCATTCGGTCGAGAAATGCTGGTGCACTTGCGTGATCAAGACCTATTTTCATCTGAATTGTAGGTTTCTTGTCATATTTTATCCTTGAATTTCAGTTTGTTTTTCTTGTATATTACTTTATCTACCTTTGTTTTTGCATGTAATCTCATGAATTTCTGATCTGATATTACCAAATACAACTAGGAAAACCATCCCCTCGCCGATTTTCTGATGATGGTTGTCCAGAGTATCGCGGCGTGATCCTGGGCCCATCTCGCGAGTGCTCGTAGCGACTGGATTGATGTTGGCCCAGCCATGATCAGGTGCCTCTCCATCTGTCCGCCCCATGCCTTTGAGGAGGTTGTGAGAGTAAGTAATCTGGCAAATTTCAATGTGCACAGGAAGATGGAATTTCGGCACAAGAAATGTGATGTGTTACAAGTAACATCAGCTACATGGCCCCCCTATCATTTTTCCCCTTCGTCCTCGCCCTCGTATGCCTTCGGCTCGTACTTCTCTACCGACTATCCGTTGACCGGATCCTCAGGACCGTTCCCGTCCCTCATCCCCCTCCTATCGCACCAACGTGCGCACGTGCCTTCGGGCTATGACTCGTTCTGACTCGTGCCACCAATGTGGCTTTCCTTATCTTGTCTTATCTTTCCTTTGACTCGTGCATGATGCACATTGTATCATTTACCGTTGGTTCATTCCAACGTTTCTCGGTCTCATTCCGTATTCGACCTTACATCACTAATCAGGCTCTGCTACCAGCGTACCTATACCCTTTCCGTTTCCCCTTTGCCCTTACCTACAGTACGGTAGCCTTGCCCTTAACCCTTTCCACTTAGTATAAGTAGTCGGTCACTCTGTACTAGATTCCCTAACTTGAATTTACTCAATCTTCCCTCGAACATACTTCCCTCTGAAGCCCCCTCAGCTTCAGTCTCTAGTATCTTTTCTTAGGTGCTCATCGCGCCTAAGTCTACCTCGATCGACCACCTCATCGTTCGGACAAGACTGTCCTTACTTTGAGAACGTCAGTGACTTTGAAGACATCCGTCTTAGAAGTCACGTGACACACGCGTCTCTGATATCTGCCGACTCGACGTCGCCAGTCTCAGTCGCTACACCGGACCCTTCCAGTTACGTCACGAACGTTAGCGGACGACGCCCCTCTTAGGGCTCCGCATAACAGATCTATTTGAGTGCGTAACATGATGGTCTTGTTATCGTGGTGGCAGAGATGTATCGTAGATGGGTATTGATGCATGCGCTGCCACAAATTCATACTCCATTGACAAGTGATGTCATAAGATATGTTCAGGACCGCAATATCCCCCGTGTGTTGCATGGTCGAAAAGAAGAGATAATCCATGTTCACGTACCTATAAAAAAGCAAGCATCAGTAACAGAGTTAAATCAGGCATGTCATCAACTACATACTTTTTGCCTTTTTGCAAGTCACCAACACCACAGGGCCATTTGAAATTGTGTCGCGAGCAGTCAACGGTTCCTGCTCCAGTGGCTGCCAGGCCCCGAGAGTTTTTCATTTCCACTAAGTTGACTGCGTTATGGCTTGCGCATGTGCTTTTCTAAGTTGCTGTCAGACAGGATTCTCGTTTAAATTGAATGACTTCACCTCCTGCGGACATCTCCCGACATCAGTAAGAAATGTCTTGTATTGTTGTTCCTTCATGAAGTATGCCCAGCCACAGTTGAGCCCAGGGTCCATTTGATCTGAAGAAACATTCTTGCATGCCAGACGGAAGTTGGCATTAATCGCGAGAAACAAGGCATATAACCAGCTGGATAACGTTGATCAGCGCGATTCTAACAATACAGGTTGAAGCCCATACCGAGTTTCTGACGGGGCACTCTCCCAGTTCTCAGGAAGATTCTTACCAGGCTGAGGACAAGCCAGACACAAGACAGCACATGAGCCTTGCTCTGTTGCTCCAGTACCTGCAGGATCATGTCCCCATCCAAAGTGTTTGAGCAAAGTAATGTTTCGCCATTCCCGTATCATTCGAAGTAGAGCGTCATAATGATCCTATCATTGAGTGTCCGATATTTACAGAACCGCAAATAAAAGTTATCTTACTTTCACAATGACCACACCTCTATTGTGAGTAAGACGCGTTAAGGTCTGTCAATATTCGAACGTGGAGACCTTAGATTCAAATGAGAGAATGTGAAAATGTCGAAGAAGCTTGAATGTTGCTGTGGTTTTCGGCTCTAGGACTGTTGCAGGGAACCATTGAATGTGAAGCAGCTGGGTGGTGGGACTTTGAGCGGTCTCACACCCGCAGAAGTCTAAATTGACTTCATGAATGCCATTCACGTGGAGTACGACGAAATCCTGGCAAGCAGCTGGGTTGTAGCAGCACTCTTGGGTGGGGTGTCCCAGTTGAATTCGCAGTCCAAGAGATTTGAGTGTGACATCGTGAAAAAACGCGTCCTTCCAATGCTAAGAGATGTTCAATGATAATTTTTGTGAAAACGTTCAAGCGGCTTACCTTAATCCTGTGCAATGGATGCTCATGGTGCCTCTCCACGGTGCATGACTGACAGTATAGCTTGGTGCCAAAACAATCCTCACAACGAAATTCAGCTGGCAAAGAGCAGCCATAAGTTCCATGGCAAGTGGCTTGAGATATGAAGTCTCCACGTCCTTCCAATCTTAACATCTCCAGGATAAAGGCATCTCATTCGGGAAGCCATGATGCGAGTGGATAATCCTGCACAAAATTAATTCACAAATCCAAATTTTCAGTGCGCTTGTGACTTACCCCTGCAGTGCGTTTTTGCTTTCTAGTATGCTCAATGTTGGTATCTTCTAAGTAGTTTTCATGTGCACCATCCATGATGTTGAAATCCAAGTCATTGAAAGATTGAGGATCACACACTGGTAAAACTTGATGTTCTGTGCTTGCGGATGCTGAACCTTTAAAATATTCGACTTGTGCAGATAGTCTACTGCAACTCGTATCCTGGGTCTGAGTGAATGAAGTGTGTTTGTGCTTGGAGGTTGACGGCTGAGAAGCTTCCTCTCTCTCTGTCGTGGCTGAGGCAAGTTGACGAGACTGTTCAAGTTCTCGATTAAGAACATAAAATTTCTCCCACATGTCTTTGTCGTATTGTCGTAGACATTTGCTAACCATGATCATTGGAATGTGGTGGGTAGATGTATTGCTAGTAAACATGAGGCAAACACAAGTCGGTCATACGCTAGTACATCCGTGTGAACGTGACTCAAACACGGAGGTTTTTCTGATACATTAACTCCCCTGACGAGTGAGCAATGCAAAGTTCCGAAACTCCCCCCCAGTGAATCAAATAATCAATCTCTTCAAGATATGCAACTATGGTGCTGAGAAATCGAGACACTGAGTTAGCTGTACGAAACTCGTCCGAAATTGGGCCACAAAAATTAAGGATTTGATCTTGCACACAAATCGTGTGATTTAGAATATCTTGAACCTTGAGCATCGTGTTTGAGATAATGGTGACATCACCATTATCACCACAGTCATCGGTGTATTTGATGCTTTTGACATATTGAAGGAATTTGTCCTTGACAAATTTCTGGGGTTCACGATCATCGGTCAATGACAACATCTCGTCCTTGATACCTTTGAGAGCAAGGAGGCACCCAGGAAGATCTGATCTGTTGAATGTTAATTGTTAATTTTATGTTCATCATATCAGTATCTATTTATAAAACATACGGTGTCTCATTCTCATCATCACTAGATTCATCAGTCTCCGACAGCTCAGTGTCACTCTCATCTTCATTGTCACAGCTTTTCAAGGCTCTCACAACTGCCTTCTCAAACTGTCGGATCTCCCGCAATGGCTTTGTTTTTTCAACACGAAGTTCTCATTGTCTTTTGAGTATACAGTCTCTGTTTCTTCAATTGGTTGCCCAGTCAGGAACATTGCACCACAGACAATTAATTAAAGAAACGTACTTCGCATAGTGGCGCTGGGACTTCTCACGAGCGGCTTGTAGTTTAGCCTGATTTGTTTTATGTATAGGAGGATGTGGCATGGTGTGAGATTAGTAACTTTAGTTGGTTGTTGGTTGAAAAGAAGCGCAAAGGTTCTGGTCAGACCATAACTCAATTGAACCAAAGCTACTTGCACAATGGTCAGACCATTTGAAACTACATGTAATACAATTCTCGCAATACACTGACCAAAAGTATTAATTGATCCATTTGAATGAGGGTCTTATTTCTCTACAAACGTTATGAGTATACACAGTCCGACATCATATCTTGAGCACGCGGGTTTTGGTCAGACCACAAAGCATTGGTGTAGTAGTACCATATCAATTAAGCATGGGTTTCGGTCTGACCAAAAGTGTTAATTGATCCATTAATGAGGGTCTTATTATTTCTCTACAAATGTTAAGAGTATACACAGTCCTACGGACTGTGTATACACGTCTGTAGAGAAATAAGACCCTCATTAATGGATCAATTAACACTTTTGGTCAGACCGAAACCCGTGTTTAATTGATATGGTACTACTACACCAATGCTTTGTGGTCTGACCAAAACCCACGTGCTCAAGATATGATGTGTTATAATGAATTTATGGTGTCTTATTGCTCAAGCGCTCAAGTTCAAGCTTAACACGGTGTACATAAGTGAACATGTATGTACGAGATACTCCATTAAACTCTCCCTAAGTGAATTTTCATTGCTGCAATGTTAAAACCTGATATGATCAAGATCCCCACGTCAGTTTCAAATATGTCATACTGAATCAACATGTACAGTGTCATTTTCACAGTTGTCATTTGCTGTAGTGTTTGTTGTGAGTGACATAGACTCAGTGGAGGATGATGCGTGACATGCAGAAATATGTGCGTGGCAGACATAACAAGTCTGACGATGAGTACGGAAGATGCAAGCAGGACAGCCTTGCAAACCAGGTGATGGTAAGGGTGCATCGGCAAGTGAGTAGCCATCATGAGCTTTTGTCATTACTTGGTGTCATCGGTCAATACATAATGCAGATCTAGTAGGTAATTACATACCATCTTGGTCGTGAATCAATTGAAGCGCTGATGCGAGCTCGCTCATAGCAAATACTGGCCCATAGTATCCAGTTTCAGATGAGCTGGGGGAGTCATGGACTGTGAATTTCAAGTACGTGAGCTGGCAGGTATCTGTGTGCATAACATACCTTGGTCACAAATTAATTGTAGTGCTGCTGTGAGCTTGCTCGTGGTAAACACTGGCCCAAAGTATCCATTTTCAGGTACATTGTATGAGTTGGCAGTGTCAGGGTCCATCATTTGGAGCAAGCAGGAGTGAAAATTTCAACTGAGATGATTATAGCATGATTATATGACCCTAATTTTAGCTCCGATGCATTGTGATTGGACAACTGACTAACCTCGTGTGCATTTGAACTTTAATTTTGGGTTGGTGGGCGCAAACTCTCCAACTTGTGACACGACTGTCAAAAAGACCGAGGTAAGCCATGACATACATTTCATAAATTAAATTAAAATGACATTGATGTGGTGGGGCAGATGCTGCCTGCAGAATGGACAACACCGGACCAGAAAGCTTTTCTTGAGTCGAAGTACAACAATTTTTTGAAGGCACAAGTTGGGGCGTCTGTTACGCAATTCTGGGGCCCTGTGTTCTCGGAGTGGTTCAGAAGGTTCCCTGAGGAACTTGCAATTTTTGGTGAAGCGCCGGAAGTCTTGTCAGAAGAGCAAAAAGAGGCGAAAGGCGCAGCTGTTGAACTCAGGCAAAAGGTGAGTTTATCATTTCATGAGAATCGATTAGACCCGCTTACCATTTCATAAGAAAATCAAGAATTGGTTTAACTACCGTTCTCAGAAAAGCAGCTGCTCTGCTGTAAACGCAATGGGCAAAACAATTCGGCAGATGCTCACCAACAAAGCCAAGGGCATGCGAATCCACACAGAGGCTGAAGTATTCTCGAAGATGAGGTATGCGGATGACGTCCAGGCGCAAGTGAAGGAGAGCATCGCTTCAGGCAGCCTTACCAAGAGTGAAAAGTTGGGAGCTGTGAGATTGATGACACGCACAGCTTATGAGGATGCGAGTGAGGATGTTAAGGCCTTGTGTAGGGCAAAGGTTCAGGCAGAATGGGATGCCAAGGCATCAGAAGTCCTCAAGAAGACAGATGAGGCCCCTACCAATGCGCAATATGCTAGGTACGAACCATTCTACAACACTCCCGCTTTAAGTTGCTCAATGGGTGATTTTATAGGGCACTTACCGAATGTATGGGTCCGATTTCACAATTCATGCAAGTCATTAAAGACATGACGGGTTGGGAATGGAGTCTGATCGGTGCTGGACCAGACCCACGTTTGGACGGAAATATAAATGCTATGAGGTAGATAAGATGTTGTTGTTGATTTGCGAGCGCGGGAATCTCACAGGCACTGCAGTTACCATTCAGGTGTGAATGCAACTGGTCTCAATTGGAAACAAGCGACACCACACTTCAACGAGACACACTTGAAGGCGTATGTTGACTTCATTAGCACAGTTTTTCGTAAGTGTTTTCCTCATACTAGCAAAGACTCGATGTTCAATATTAATGTTTGCAACTTCAAATATAGCACCGCACATCAGGAAGACACGTGCACTCGACTATGATGCTTCCGAGTCAGCATCTAGTAGTACCCCATCCGCCCCATCCGCTTCCCAGTCACTTGATTCTGGTTGCTCTCAGCCAGACGCACTTCCCACAACACCTCCGGCTACAACATCCTTTCAATCACCACCTCTGAGTTTATCTGCACCCCCTGCTTCCACTGAGCGCTACGGCCTCCATGACCCATCTGTTTCTTTCTCCCCCAATGTCTGTCTGCAGTCATCCAATGGATACAACCTCCAAGACATCTCATTCACAACAAAGGCCTCATTTGACGCGCCGAATTGGGAAAATCCACCGCCTCTTCTCTGCCCCTTACTCGACAGATCTCCAAGCACGCCCAATGGATCTATAGGCTCTTCCACCTGGAGGACACCACCTGTACTGCGCTCATTCCTGTCTTCATCAAACTCTTTCCCCCCTGCATTACAGTTGTCCCCAATCACATCACATTTGTTTACCCAATCGGCAGCATCGCACTTGCTACCTTCTTTGCCACCTATAGCGACCCCGCAATTCACGTTCCCGTCGCTCCCTTCCCCATCACTCCCTTCCCACTCTCTTCCACATCACTCCCCGGTTCTCCCTTCCCACTCCCTTCCACGTCACTCCCCGGTTCTCCCTGCCCCAATTCTCCTTGCCCCGGTTCTGTTGTCCATTTGTTCTTGATTCGGTGCCCATCGTTGTGCAGTGATTCTCCATTTTCTGCAGGGACACGCTGCTGATATTTCTTCCGACAGCGTCGACACTCCCGTCAAGAATGTCATAATGAGGGTATGACACTTCAAGTGTACAAATCTATTCAGAGAGTTTCCTCGATCGAATGGCCTACAGTCTTTCCTAACTGGCCCACTGGCAGCTGAGAATCAATGGCCCAGACGAGTTCCCGAACGCAATTTGCCATCATCACATTCTGTCCAGAGTACGTCCGGGATTCCTACCGGGCGTCTGCAGCTGTAAATTCGAAGGTCGAGAAGCACCAGTCTTGGTGCATTGTCTGGGACTTCCTCCACAGAGACTCGCAGCACTGTTCGGGACGCCATGCCCGGGCGACACGTAGCTCAAACAGGAGGACATTGGTGGGCCAAACGACTCCCCATATAGTAGAACAGTGGGATGACGAAAGGGCAACATCGAACCCGTTGTTTCAGATGTTGTGACAGTCACGACAACTTAAGCCACGGGTTCGAACGTTACAGTATTCTTGAAGAAACTGTTGGAGTCAACAACCAGTGTGGAATTTGTTGGACGTGTCACACAATGTTTGACTTAGCTTGTAGGAGTAGATTGATACACGATTATAGCGGCCTTTCCGCGTCCGACATGATGGAGGAAAGTTAAATAGCGTTGCGCCCATTAGATAAGTACAAATACTGATAGTTGTGATAGTACTACGTAGTGTGACCAACAAGTGTTTTGATCTGTTTTGATGTACAAGGTATTAGTTACTACAGCTACTACTACTAGTACCCGCGGCAGTCACTCTTCCGCTGCCAGCAACCCCTGGTTTATCTCTATCAGTGATTGGTCTGTTATCGCGAGTGTGAACTCAATCAGACGGTGAGTTATGAGCTCGCCGTCGCTATTCTTGGAAACTTAACTAGCGCGCCAGGTGACCATGACTTTTCAGTTTACTCGCTCAATGCAGCACGCTCGTGAAACATTACAAACCGCGACATAGTAGCTGGTCCAGTTTCGTAGCCTCGAGGAGGGACTGGAGTGTCATCAACTTGCGCACGAAAATCGTCAACTTCGTCAGACCTGGTCACCCAAGTGCCACATGGTTATATCTGGACTTCCACGATGCGATCTTCTCGTTGTTTCAGAAACGCGCGGAGATGGAGCTACGGGGTGCAAATATATCCAGCCGCTCTTACATGGCTGTCATGTGCTGTCAAAAACAACGTATTACCCGGGAAAGTTAGTTCCACCATCACGTATTGTGCCTATGCAAGAAACTGACAATCGAAGTATGTCTTATAGGGACCATTCCTCTAAGAACGGAGCATGGCCCGGAGAGTCTGTCTACTGTGTGTGTTTATGTATGTATGTGCAACCTCCTTTCAACGCCTTGAGCTACTTATAAGCTATACTATAGGGTTGGGTAGCCTACTAGGCGTCTTTCGCCGGTTCTCCCAACGCCCCACTTGTTATCTTTATGACGAATATTGGTCTGATTTATGGAGCCATGCTGGTCGGTGGCTTGCTGGCCTTCAGGGATGTGATCAACCTTGATGCAAAAATATGATATCTGTCTGACAGATCTCCTCACAGCTTTTCGGGTTGCGTTAACATGCAATTCATCGTGTACTTCCGGGTTTATTTTCATGAGAGTTGGCGTACTAAGTCATTGGTACGTCACGTTGTCTTTCAAGACTGCACCTTTTTAATCATCTTGCAAAGGTCATTGTAATATGGTGCGTTCCAGTATCCTGATGTATGCGAGACGAATGTCAATGGAATTAAGGCTGCTTGATCTATCCCATTCCGCACTCGTTGCAGTTGCCCTTTGGGATTCCATCATTGCGACCTACGGTGATCTCAGTAAAATTGACACAATCCCCTGGTATGTGTGATGTCATCGTTTATAATCAGCTGGAAAATCGATCGATTATCAGGTGTATTGGTGTGAGCAATCACGTTCTAGACGTTTTGACCTGGCGTTAACGCGGCCCCATAGCCTGCGATTGAGCTTACTGTGCGTTCTTACACGTATGGAACCTCACAATTCTCATTACTGGAATATTCACCAGGCTTTGATTACCTTCCTTGTTCAAAGGTTAGCCAAGCTATACGAGGAAATGCTGTTCTGACTCGAGCTTCAGCTTCTTTGCGTACCGAATCTATAAATGTTTCGTACCTTTCTTTGGTTTTGCGTTTCCCACACTGATGTCGCTAGAAAGTGCAAAAGAAGAAGCTCACTGTAGCGATTCCAATTGTAGGTCTCATGTTTGCGATTCTGCTACTTGAATGATGAGATTTTCGCTTGTAGGTTGCACTCGCTTTTGCTCGTTTAAGTAAGTGCGCTTTGGTAGTGCAATAATGCGAACTATTTTGATAAATTACTTCAGTAATGGCTAGCAGTAAGTCACGAAGTACTGCACATATATTTCTTGATGATAATCACGCATTTTCGTCAGTTACGAATACCGAGATGTGAGCAATATTTTTTTAAAATAGGATTGATAGTCACTGAAACTTATCTTTCGTAGGCTCAGATTGAAATCATACAGCATATTCTTTCAGCGTAATTCTTCATCTGCAGGTGGTGGGCAGCTTCTCAGTATTGACATTCCGATAGAATTTTCTTGGGTCTTCACTTTTGGCCTTATACTTTCGGCATTCGTGGATATCATGATCACAGCTTTCCTGTGCTACTTCCTTCGCAAAAACCGACCATCTTTTACAGAGTAAGTCATTATATGGCATTGCTGTGCAGCTGGTGTTCACCAGCTTGTAGCACTATGCGTATCATTGACACCCTGACATTCTGGACAATTCAGAATGGCTCGATAACGTGGTATGTCATCTAAGCGCATGCCATAAACCATATGCTAAGGCCACCTTAGTGCTGCAACCATCGCAACATTGGTCTGCGTGAGCATTCCTAATTCTTGTTATGTTTTGATCACTCAAATACTACAGTGGATGACCATGCCTTCAAACCGCATATTTCTAGGTCTTCACTTTGTCGTAGCAAAATGTAAGCCATCTCAGATTATCGTGAACTTATCTCATCTAAATATTATTGGAGTAGTATATGCAAACTCCTTTCTAGCTACGTGAGTCGCATGTGTGATGCGGTATTTGTGGGCTGTAGTTTGATCTGGTCCTTTAGTCTCAACGCCAGAAAACAAATATGGAATGGAAAGCAATACACTCCTTCAAGCAATCGGCCTATGCCAGTCGTCTTTCTGGGGGAGTCCGAGCATGGACCTGATTCTTCGATCTCGCAACAGGAATCGGTAAGTACCATAGTCCGTCGCATGCGAATGATATTGCGTCTTACATAACTACAGCTGCGAATAAAAACTCTCCAACCAACAGCAGTGCACCATCGGGGGGAAGCGGTGCGTACCCTTGCCACGTACTCAATGACCTTTCTGACTGTCACAGATCCAAGTAAATATCGAACAGAATGTGGAGACCAAGGGTGATGATTGCGATGGGATCGATAGCCCGGTGTGATGTTCTGTAGTTCGACCACCGTACTGATGACAGCCTCATGATCATTCACGACATATATTTGACATTAACTATGCTATTTTACTAACATGTTTATATTCTTATCGTGTACTACCAATGTTGATTTGGAAGCTACTGCGTATCTTTCATCCTCGAGGACTTTAAGCCATCATCCTCATTTTCCATATCATGCAAAGTGTGGGATTTCAAAAAACTAATACCACAAATTACATCAATAGTTAGTGCGCATCACTTATAGGCTGCCGTCTTCTATATGAGACATGCGCAGATAGATTCGGTACGATTCCCTCCCCAAATATGAAGTTTGGCGGACGCGATGTCCATTCATCACCAATTCTGATGTCGTAGGCAGATATCATGTACGCAAACATGACTTTCAGCTGATAAGTGAGCAAGAAACGCCCAGGACTGAATAATAACCATCGCGATTCATGTAAGTGTCAGAAGCTCAAGAGTCGATAGAGATCTTTCACTCACCACGCATGTTTCCCGTAGCCAAAAAACAACCACTGAGGTGTGATAGTAGTTATGCTGTGCTCTGGATTGTCCGAAAACCTGAAAGGTCTGAATTCATCGGGGGCCTCGTATGCGGTGCTGTCACGGTGAAATGGCGGTAAGGAGACCGCGATAGTACAACCCTTGGGGAGAAATGTGCCATCAGAGAGCGAGAGATCACGCGTCGCTTGCCTGAAGAATCCCACTGGCAAATGGTTCATAGCTTAGTCGCAGGTATGTTTAGATGAAAAACGCACGAGATGATACGCCGTTGATCCTGGCGCTTTCCCTCAGGAAACTGTCGATCTTGTTCATCTTTGCGACGGATTGTATATTCCAGCCATCGTGCTGTACGATGGGATCAACTTCATCCCGCAATACCTGTGCAAACTCGGGGTTTGTGGCTAAATGATATAGGGCGTGGGTAAGGGTCTATAGACAAGTTAATGTTAATGATCGTCCGGCTCCGAAGGATTTCTTACATTTGAGGGCGTCTGGAGTATGATGTCAGAGAGACTATTAGGAAAGGCATCAACACATACAGATGAAACCGCAATGGTGAAACCAAGGAGACGCGTCGTGAGGTTTCTCAACAAACTATCTTCACCGGTAGATCGCCTTACGAGTCGCGCGAGGAAGTCGAACTGCGGAAAACGCGATCAACGGATAAGTATGCAGCAGCGAATTTCTTACCTTTTGCTCGTTTGGAGTAGCATATTCGTCCACTTCGCTCGTGCAAGCCTCCACTGCAGTACCCAACAGAATGGTCGCACGATCAACATTTGCCTCGAGGTTGCTAGTCAGTCTCGCAAAGAATCTGGACTTGTTCTGGGTTTTCAGTTTCATTTCCGTTTTTGTGTGACATACGGGAATGTCCATGATGGCACAAGACGTCTGATCACGCTCGAGATCGCCACATCTTTGTGAATCTTGGCCACCAAGGAAGACCACTCAGAGCTGCGGCCTGCAGAACATGGTGAGAATCTCGAACAGGACAGACCGTATTACATACATAGGGGATAGCCGACAAAGAATCGTTGCCATGTCTGTACCATTATTCGACTTACGGTGCTCAAAGCGGGAATCGAGGTCCAATCTGCTTGATGTTATTCATCACTTCGTCAACTGTAAGATTGGATTCTCACCGTCACTCTCATTTCCTAAAACGGTTTCGAGAGAGACGAGTAATTCGTCTTGTACTTCAGCACATATTTTGGTTGCATTTCTAGCAATATGACTCTTGAGTAGTTCGGCAAGAAGATCATGATCTGGACTGCCGACGTTGATCTTCAATGCATCGTCGACACCCATGATCTCCAGAGCCGTGTCAATGGTTGTTGGGTGAAGAGACAACAAGGGTCTTACATCTTTCATAGCCTCACGGAACGAAAGGTCTTCTTCCGCAGCATTCGCAATTTCCATCATATGCTGGGGATCAGTGAGAACTACTGTCCAGCGTAGCATGGTTGCAACCTTAAATGGTCTATTACCATACTAGCATTGTGCGTCATTTACAAGCCGAGATGAATGAGAAACAGATATACCTTTTCGTATCCCTCCTTGAGGACACCTGGCGCGTCTACGAGAAATCTGGATGCGCCCACGTAAAAGTTGCTGAAACAACGAGACGGACCGAAGGAGCAGCCAACAGTCGGGAAATCATCTAACTGCACGAATAACATCAGTTCGGCGACTCTAGTACAATATAGGACTGCCTGCATTTTGGGTCCTGCGTCTTTTGGAAAAGAACACGAGAACAGGGATGACACCCGAAGTCAGTAGAAGGATAATTCTGGGTGCGTGGCCGTTCCACATGAAGGGAGATTGCAACATCATTCGTTCAAAGTCCAGGACAAATAACCTAGTCGAAAAAATCATCGCAAGGGAGATAGTTTTTGATCTCCTTTAGAAGGGAAAGAGCTCCAAATATCCATCGGATATCGGACGCGAACAGACTTTGCTCCATTCTGATGCGCGCATTTCACTGTCCTGGATACGAACCGGTTATTGATTACGGGTGCTGTGAGGAAGACATATCTATTAGGATCATACGATAGCTTCAAAGCTTGGATGCAAGAGCCGGGTATTGGTAATACGCAGAATTCTTTAACACTCCGCGTCCTGGTTGGATGCGGACTTTAAATTTCAGTTCATTACTGTCGGTATATTCCAGTTCCTTGGACACAACCCGCATGCTTGCTCCCACTTTTGTCTTCATTACTGTTCTTCATTGGATACTTGGTACTCCACTCTCGTCGCTGCTAAGTCCATTTGACGACAGATGGCGCCCAGTAACCAAGTGATTGCCACTCATAATGACAAACGGTATTGGGCATCTACAGAACCTTTTCCCGGTCTCGGGGATCTCAATATGTATTGGATTGGTGCTACCATTTGTCAGCAACGTCCCGACCAAGGCTCGTTGTCCAACGCGTATCATACTGCGCACAATTGCGGGAAGTATACCTGCAAGCTAGCTGAACGGTAAGCCTCGTCGGTTTACTTTTCTTCCATAATCTGTAGTGTCAAGTATGACACGAGAAGTAATAAATCCGAACGAGTAGGTAATGTACAATGCATGGTCCTAGCTATTAACACAAGCCAATTATTAATCGAGGTTAGCCTACTACGCAATTGCCGCGAGAAAGGAAACGAGAAAGCCAATAAAGCATCGTGGAAAGCAATGATCGTAACCCTATGTCCAGTAACTATCGTAAATCGTCAGCGCTTGAAAGTGCCATGTTAAGTATCTCAGACGTTAACCAAAACCCATCCTGTCGCAGCGCCAAACGCACCCACAACCAGAGCGCTCATCATCCCAACGAGACTGCCACTCCACAACTTAACGGGGGTAGCACCATTAAAGTTGATATACGTCGGCGTCGGCGTACCTCCAGAACCGTCGAATCCATCTCCACCAGTTCCACCACCAGTTAGGTTGGCGCCGTTTGGCTTAAAAGACAGTTAGAGCGAACTGCATGACTTTAGGCTGCGACTTACCCCAATAGGTCGCGAGTTATCCGTGAATGCGCAAGCCGAGGACTGACACAGGCACGACCCGGCAATAGGATCCCAGAAAGGTGTGGAGCAGTTGGAAGGCACTACGGAACATCTTCAGCCCAGGTTATTGGAAAACAGTAAAATTAATTACATCTGTATCTTATCTGTTGACCCGCTGGGACTTGCTGCGGTGGATTCGGGTTTGAAGGGGACACCTCTACTTGCGGGCAACCATACTAATAATTCACCGGTTAAGTCTAAATGAGTACCGCGCTAGCCACGAACAACTTACGCAAGTGAAGAAAGGGAAGTCGGGGAAGTCACATTCCTCCAGGAGACCAGCTTCGTTCTGGGGAATACCATTGCAAATTTTGAGAGACGAGTCAACCTGAGGAGTCGAACATTTCAAAGGCTCAAAGGAATCGAGCTCTGAGACCGGTACAGGGTTCCGGACCCAAGCAAGAAGCTGCTCATTCGAAACGATCCAGACATCCTGTTGCATCTGAAGCCAATCCAGGTAATCATTGATCATCTGGATCGTGCTGTTCGGGGGGTCGACACCAGGGTAAGTGGTCTAAAGTATGACATTAGCCAATACCGATATATTATAGAATGGAAGTAACTTACCGAAAGATGAATGGGATGAGTGTAGAGACCAATCGGTTGCCTATTCCCAGTGTAATGAGCCGTGAACGTATTCTTCATGTACTCAAATGTGGCAGTGTCATTGACGGCACTGGCCCCGTTTGCAGTATCCAGCCAAGGGTCCATCAAGTGCGGTCCGTCAATCCCGAGCTCATCAAAGAATGCATACATAGGAATCTCCCAAAGACCAGGAATTTTAGGCAGGCCTTTGCATATACCCTCCACAGTCAGACAGTCGTTTGCGAGACCGTTGTCCAGCGTGTAAGGCCAGTACGCATCGGTACCTGGGTCTGTGACAGGAATCGAAGCGGCGGAGGAAGAATCATAAGTGAAGTCGACGTTCGCGAGGAGCTGCAAAGTCTGAGCGGTGTAGTTCAAGTAAGGTGCACGGAACCCTTGAATGGCGTCGAGC
The DNA here is from genome assembly GCF_016647785.1 of Suillus fuscotomentosus. Lineage (NCBI taxonomy): Eukaryota > Fungi > Basidiomycota > Agaricomycetes > Boletales > Suillaceae > Suillus > Suillus fuscotomentosus. The sequence goes on from NW_024539723.1 coordinate 20,433, forward strand.
GGGATGCCAGCGAGTGCGTTGAGAGCAATTATGTTTCCGTTGATCTCGTCCGCAGGAGGTGAACCAACATGCGTCATCCTAAAGCCAATGATCAAAAGCACGAAGGACTACGATAAAATACATACGTATGATCAGCTATTTCGTTTCCAGCAACGTACCAATCAGTGACAAGGGTATAGTTGGTGTAGTTAAGAGACGTGAAGTAGGTCATCTTGATAGGACAACCGTTCGGATTCTGCCGTTGAGCAAGGAACTGGTTGACAGAGTCGATCGTATAGGACTGGATAGCATCGTCGGCAGTGAAGACAACGAATTGCGGTACGTCCGACTGTAAAACCACGCGTCAGAAGTGATGCATGGCAAAAGACAGTATAAAACATACAGGAGAAAGACCACCTGGGGGGCTCGTGCTAGCACAATTGCAGTTGGGCAACTGGCATTGGCTAGGGTCGCATGAGTACCCAGCAGCAGACGAACTGCTGGTTGGACCAGATATGGAGCCGTCTTGAGCGGTCACCACTGACGCCTGCAGTGCTATACCAAGCACCGACAGCAGCGCAGAAATCCACATCTCTCTGAACAAACAAGAGACGGACCAGCAGTGTGTGGTCAACGAATGAAAGAGAAAAGAGCGAAAATGCTAAGCAACGCACTAGTGGTGAAAAACCCTATATAAGTTCGGCGGGGAGGCGAAAAAGAATCCAATTAGATGACAAATATTTCGTTAACGCTACTATATTACCTTTTACCATTTGGCCTAGTGACCAGCGACGTAAAGAAGGACTCGGAGTGCCCATGCTCACTGTTACACTTGCAGATCATCATCGATGTTTGACGTGAAGAGATGATCCGTTCCCGAGCTGTTCATCTTTCAACAAAGCTTATTATAGCACACGGAGGTAATAAGTCGCTGCTTAAACGTGAAAGTCATGCTGTGCCTGCGGTTTTTAGTAAAATTCAGACTTACGTTGAACACACCGAGGCCGTGACCCGAGCAAGTCGTCCTCGGGCAGCCTATTAATAGGTCAGTCGCTGAGTTACTAAAGCGGTTAAGCGTCATGTGATGTGAGTCCTTGAGTTGTCCTTTTTCAGACACACTGAGGTCTAATTGGCCTCACTCAGGTCTCGTCGGAATGCAGACGGTCAGGGATTAGCCAGCAAAACAAGGACCCCGTTGCGCGAGCAAGGGTCCCCAAGTGAATTCAGGTACAAATAGTCAGTAACCTAAAATATAACACTGTACAAAAGATGATGGGAGGGAATACAAGGGAGGGTGCGCAAAATGAATCCCTAGAATGACGAATGGCTTGAGAGAGAAGAGGCAAAGAGCCCCTTACACTTTGTCTCACCAGGTATAGCACACCCGCTCCACTAAAGGGGGCGACAAAGGAAATTGCCAAATTGGCAATAAGGATTGCCGAGACGACAGTAAGGACTGCCGGGTTGATGATGAGGATCGCTGACTTGACAATGAGGATTGTCAAGGTGGCAGTGAGGACTGCCGAGACTTAATAAATAAGCCATGAGATGCGCAGGGCATCAACAAACAAAAGTCAGAGTTCAGGACCCCAAGAAACGTGTTTTGGGAAGACCCGTTTGGACTTAGCTGCTGAAGAGCACACTCGTCCAATTACCCTGGTATAAACAAGATTAAACTTGACAAATTGCGCTGCATGCTGGTCAGCGCCAAAGTAGGGCGGACACGAACACTTGCACATCTTAGTGTGTGTGCTTGTCACGAGTTCCAAATACAAACCATTATTCGTTCCTTAATTCTAAGTCCTTTAAGCGCCCAGTCACAGCGCCTGTTCCTAAGAATATGTTTACTGTTGAAGAAGTTCCTATTATTGCGTCTATTGTAGAATTACCAGAGTCACGTGATCGATCGGACAATGCCGAAGATGTTGACGTCATGCCTCGCGACACTCTTGGAATGTTCCAGAGTCTTACTGCGGCTGCGGCACATGTTATGACATCATAGTTATATATAGAATCGTACGATACCTTTAATTATTCTGATTGGTTAGTCAGTTCATACTCAGTTTCGATCTCAGTTTCAATATGTGTATATAGGTAGCTCGTCGTAGTCAGTAGTTCTTTAGTTCAAACCTCTTGTATCTCCAAGTGAGCAATCCAAGACGTACCTGCTGCCTTATCCTCTTTGTGATTATCTTGTTGTTTGAGTCCTAGTCTCTGCCCTGCGTTAATTCGTTTAAGGGGTTGTGACATTAGGTTTGAACTATAGGAGACTCCGACTCTCGCGTTACACTCTCGCATCTCTTTCTCTTTCGCCTGGTCGTGTTGGTAGTCACCACACCATTAGCCGAAACAGAACCGTTATACTTTTGCCCGGCTTAACAGCTGTGATCCTTTGTTTCATCCCTTTGCTCATTTGAGCGCATTTCTTTACCTATCATCTTTCGTAGTTAGTAGTCCTATACCAGGCCCTGTCTTACCGCAGCCGCCAGTATACGGAGGTGTTCACGACATTAGGCGTGTCACTGCAACTTTGAGTGCTGGCCCAAAACCCTGCCTGCTCAACGTTACTATAGTTTCATTTTACCTATTCATTTCTTCATACGCACGTAGGCATTCGTTTCGAGTCAATAGCGGAACTGTCTAGACGACAAACCGTGCTTTTGACCTACGAGGATTTAGAGACATACCCTAGTGAGACTCGCACTTGTAAGCTTCGGCTGGAAGAGTGATAACTTGTCCTAGGCTTGTACCCTCAGAACGGAGATTGCATTGTCCCTAGTTTTTCCCACTCGATCGAGTATAGTTACGTATTCTTTTTAGTTAGTATTAGGGAAGCATCGGTTGGGTTGATTAAAGAACCCTTCGATCCTGAAGTACGTGGTAGATCCGATCAGATATCGGGGACCGCTTCAGTTTTCCATTACATAACTTTCTTCTTTTCACCATCATTCCCTTTCGGAAGAGCCCTTACGAGCAGCTCTTCAACAGACATCAGTGAATCGGGTTCCAGAACACAACTGGCACTATGTCTGAATTACCAAACTCTCCCACGCAACCTGCACAGGTGGTGATACTACCATCTAGTCCACAAGAAATTGTTGACTACATTCACATGTCACTTGCGAACCAAGCGGACAGCTTCAGGGTCAGGATAGCGGAACTAGAAGCCAAGAACCTAGCTCTAGAAGAAGCAAACAGACTCCTGGGCGTATGCCTAGAAATGCAAGAAGACGAGACTGTGAAAATACAGTCACAACAACCATCATTCGGCTCTGCAGGAGCTAGCCTACTTTCATCGAACTCTTCCCCTTCCATCAAATACTCCAAGCCCCAAGACTTTACTGGAGAAAAAGACTCCATAGAACTCATGGTCTGGATATCCCAAGTAGCGCTATACACGGCGCAATGGCCCAACATCCAAGAAGGCCAAAGAATAGGAGTGATGCTTTCATTCATGAAAGGAACTGCAGCCAAATGGGCGCAACCTTACATCACCAAACTTGGAAAGACCGGAGACGAAAAGTTGACCGTGGAGAAATTCCTGGAAGACTTAGAAGCCATGTGGGGGCAAGAAGATCGTGAAGGAAAAGCGATCAGGGAACTAGAATCCCTTAGACAAGGAGCTTCCTCGGTTCCAGAGTACGCGGCCGCTTTCAGACAAAAGGCCGCACACACTTCATTTTCCGATTACGACCAGAGACAGAAGTTTAGACTGGGACTTCAAGACCGTGTCAAAATACAGCTCGCTCATGTCCGTTACGAGGACAAAAACACCATGAAGAAACTGGTGGAACATGCGATCCAAATTGGACGCAACTTCGAAGAGCTAGATGCGGACAAGAAGAAGACAACCTGGTGGACCCCTAAACAAGGCCCCAGGACCCCAGAATACAAACCTGGCCCTAGTAGGGAAAGCGACGCTATGGACGTCGACGCCAACAAACAGCGAGGTGCTCCAAAACCTCAAGGAAGGACTGGATCCTTCAAATGCTACCGCTGTGGAGGCGAAGGCCATATGGCTAGAAACTGCAAAGACGCAGTCGCACCAAAGGTGCAGGTGAAGGCTACTACAGTGCCAAAAGAAGAAGACCCTATTCCGAGTTGGTTCAAAGCTTGGGTCAGCTCCAAGGAAGGCAAGGGTTTTTAGAAGGGTCGAAGTCAAAGTCTGCGAACTTAGACCCGAACAATCGTTTCTCCATCCTATCTATGTTCTCGGATGTATCAGAAGTATATATTAAATCCAAATCTGAACATTTTTACATTCCGATCACGTTGAAGGGAAAGAACCGACAAGCAGATGTGAAAGCACTGGTAGATTGCGGTGCATCGACATTATTTATTAGCGAGAAGTTTGTGAAAAAGAACGAAGTCCGGTGCCATAAATTATTAAGGCCCATACCGGTTAAAAATATTGATGGCTCGTTAAATGCCGCTGGATCGATGACTCATTACGCCGAATTAGGTCTAAAGATCGGTGACCATGTTGAGGATCAAGCAGCCTTCATGGTTACGGACTTAGGAAGCGATGATGTTATTATTGGCATAGATTGGCTAAGATATCACAACCCGGAAATAGATTGGAACACTGGACGTTTTGCACTTTCTCGTTGCCCGGTTAAATGTATTACTAAAAAAGAACAAAGACAAAAAAATAAAGAAAAAAGAAAAGAACAAAAAAAGATAGAAGAAGTGCCAGATCTGATTCCCACAGAAGAGGATGACGAAGAAGACATGGCGATGAAAAGGGCGACAGTTGAGGAAATAGAAGACGAAGAGTATCCTGGAGAATGGATCAAGTATAAAGCCTCGGTTGCCACGGAGCAGAAGGTTGCAGAAGAAGCAATGAAGGTGAAGAAATCGGTCGAAGAGATGGTTCCCGATTGGCTTCACGAGTACCTGGGAGTTTTCTCAGAAGAAGAATCTAAGCGCTTCCCTGAAAGAAAGAAATGGGATCATGCGATAGATCTTAAAGACGATGGCGATCTTCCGCCAAATGCGAAACCCTACCCCTTGTCACCTAAGGAGATGGACACTTTGAAAGATTGGTTAAAAGCCGAAACTGCACTGGGACGTATTAGAGATTCACAATCTCCAGTAGCAGCACCTTTCTTCTTTGTGGCCAAAAAAGATGGCAAGTTGAGACCGGTAATGGATTATAGAAAGCTCAATGAGAAGACGGTTAAAAATGCATACCCGCTACCGAGATCTCAAGATTTAATTGATGCTTTAACCGGTGCCACGATGTACTCCAAGATGGATGTAAGATGGGGGTACAATAATATTCGCATGAAAGAAGGAGATGAGTGGAAGGCGGCCTTCAAAACGCCGTTTGGTCACCATGAACCAACCGTGATGTACTTCGGTTTAACAAACTCCCCTGCCACGTTTCAAACCATGATGAACGAGATATTCAGAGATTTGATTGATGGAAAGACCGTAGTGGTCTATATCGATGATATTCTCGTGTTCACGAATGGCAATAGGGAGCAACACCGAAAAGTTGTACGAGAGGTACTGAAACGACTAAAAGAAAATGATCTGTATCTGAAGCCTGAAAAGTGTAGCTTCGAACAGACAGAAGTCGAGTTCCTCGGGTTGATAGTGGAGAAGGGTGGTGTTCGAATGGACCCTGTGAAAGTAGAAGGAGTAATGAAATGGCCTGTACCCAAATGCGTTAAAGATATACAAGCATTTATGGGCTTCGCCAACTTCTACAGAAGATTTATCTTCGGGTTCTCAGACATCGCTAGACCAATGAATGATTTACTACGGAAAGATGTCAAATGGGATTGGACGGAGAAACAGCAAGATGCTTTTGATGAACTGAAGTCAAGGTTTACATCAGCTCCGATCCTAGTAATGCCTGACGTTGAGAAGAAAATGAAAATAGAAACCGATGCTTCTGATTACGCAACTGGAGCGGTTCTATCTCAACTGATGGAAGATGACCTATGGCACCCCGTGGCATATTACTCTAAGTCAATGAACGATGCAGAAAGAAATTATGACATCCATGACAAAGAGTTACTTGCAATCATTCGAGCGTTGGAGGAGTGGAGGCACTATGTGCAGGGAAAACCTCACCATGTGGAGATCTGGACGGATCATAAGAATCTCGAGTACTTTATGACGAGCCAAAAGTTGACAAGAAGGCAAGCCAGATGGAGTTTGTTCCTGGCGGAGTATGAATTTACGCTCCAACATAAGCCTGGTGTAGTCAACGATAAGGCCGATAAGCTTTCTCGGAGAGAAGACCACAGAGGGGGGGTAGAAAACGACAATTCTGATCGTATTTTGTTAAAACCGGAGTTTTTTACTGTAAAAGCTGCTAAAAGAGGTCAAGTTCTAGTGCAAGGAGAAAAACAATTGCTGAGAAAGATAAGGCAATGCACAGAACGAGAGCCCGAAGTCGCTAAAGCGCTACAAACGCTAAAAGCAGCACCGGTACAATTGCGTAGAGGAGTCGAAGAATGGAATGTGGAGGATGGATTGGTGTTATTCCGAGGACTGGTTTACGTTCCAAATGATAAAGAGATCCGCCGAGAGATATTGGAGTTGTTTCACGACTCTCCACCGGCTGGACACCCTGGACGTGCCAAAACCTTAGAATTGATTTCCAGAAATTATTGGTGGCCTTCAATGACGAAGTATGTCCACGATTACGTAGATGGCTGTGATAGATGCAGAGCAACGAAGATTCACCCAACGCAACCACATGGTCCGCTTAAACCAAATGAAATACCAGCGGGACCTTGGCAATCAATCACTTGTGATTTGATAGTAGATTTGCCTAAAAGCGAAGGGTTCGATTCTATTTTTGTTGTCGTTGATCGATATACGAAACAAACGCACATCATGCCTACGAAAAAGGAAGTTGATGCTCGAGGAATCGCGAAACTTTTCCTAGATAACATATGGAAACACCATGGAACTCCGAAACAGGTGATATCGGACAGAGGAACACAATTCGTCTCCAAGTTTATGGGACAAGTGTCGAAACGCCTAGGCATAAAATGGAACATGTCAACGGCTTATCATCCTCAGACAGACGGACAAACAGAGAGAATCAACCAAGAAGTAGAGCAATATCTGAGAATGTTCACGTCTTACCGCCAAAATGATTGGGTAGACTGGCTTCCGATAGCAGAATTCGCTCACAATAACTCTGTCACTGTAACGGGTCATAGTCCATTCAAAGTACTCTACGGATACGATCCAGAGTTTACTTTTTCACCAATTTCCAATTCTAAAGTACCTGCAGCTGATGAACGAGTGGATGTAATGAAAGAGGCAAAGGAAGACGCAGAAAGTATGCTGCGAATGGCGAATGAGCGAATGAAGAGATTCTACGATAAAGGAGTAAAAGACGCACCACAATTCAAGAAAGGAGATCTGGTCTGGCTCAATGCCAAAAATATCCGTCAGAAAAGACCAAATAAGAAACTCTCCGATCGACGACTTGGTCCGTTTGAAGTGCTAGAGAAGACGGGTGATGTAAATTACCGCCTGAACCTTCCAGCAAAATATCAGATTCATCCGGTATTCCACGTAGAATTACTCACTCCGCATTCCCCCTCGACCTTAGTCCAAAGACTTCCACATCATCGTCCGCCGCCAGAGATCTTATCAGAAGGCGATTCCGAATGGATAGTACGAAAAGTCCTAGACTCGAGACTGCACAGATCAAAACTCCAATACCTAGTAGAGTGGGAAGGATATCCGATAGAAGAAGCGACATGGGAACCTGAGGAAAACCTTGAGAATGCACGGTTGAAAGTTCAAGAATTTCACCGGCAAAATCCGAAGGCTTTAAATCCCCGTAAAATTAACAAATCGGTGTTCGAAACCCAAGAGTTTTTGGAATGGCGCAAGAAGTTTATTCGTCCTAGTTTCATTCGCGATGACGCTCATCCTAGAGAGGGGGTAATGTCACGAGTTCCAAATACAAACCATTATTCGTTCCTTAATTCTAAGTCCTTTAAGCGCCCAGTCACAGCGCCTGTTCCTAAGAATATGTTTACTGTTGAAGAAGTTCCTATTATTGCGTCTATTGTAGAATTACCAGAGTCACGTGATCGATCGGACAATGCCGAAGATGTTGACGTCATGCCTCGCGACACTCTTGGAATGTTCCAGAGTCTTACTGCGGCTGCGGCACATGTTATGACATCATAGTTATATATAGAATCGTACGATACCTTTAATTATTCTGATTGGTTAGTCAGTTCATACTCAGTTTCGATCTCAGTTTCAATATGTGTATATAGGTAGCTCGTCGTAGTCAGTAGTTCTTTAGTTCAAACCTCTTGTATCTCCAAGTGAGCAATCCAAGACGTACCTGCTGCCTTATCCTCTTTGTGATTATCTTGTTGTTTGAGTCCTAGTCTCTGCCCTGCGTTAATTCGTTTAAGGGGTTGTGACAGTGCTGTCCTCCCCACTTTCTCTATTGTAACTACTGCATGCACATGCAAAATATCGTCAGCAGTGCTAGTGTATCTATCATTGGAAAAACAATCAAACAAGGACCGGACAAAGAAGTATGATGAGGTACAGGAACACACACACCAGGATATCATTCTGAGTATGATCCCAATCTTCAGGCACTGCCCAGAAATTTACAAATAGAGATGCACAGAGGAGCACTTGGGTTCAATGATCTCGTCAAATGAGTCGATCAGCACATCTATGCCCTTATATGTATCTCTGTACATGTGAAGTTGTAGCCACTTCATCACATACACTTCGATTGAGACTGGCTGTCATGAGAATTTTGAGTTGGAAAGTCTGACAGTGATGACATCCAAACAGGAATACCAAAGCACCTGCGACACATCAGCATAATGTCTAAGGGTGTATCTGATGAAATTAGGTCCTCTTGCGAATCAGCAGCAACATTACATGTTCACCCAGTGTGCTTTTCAGTACATTGTTCTGTCGGACAACCATAAATTCAGGATCGGTGCTAGGTATCAAATAGGAAGGGAATCATAGAATTAAATGGTACAGTCAATATTGCAGCAATAAAGTCATTGTTACATGGAGCTGGAGGAATTGATGTTAGCAACTGCAAGGATGGATGATAAAGATTAAGAACTCACACATCTCAACAACTCGACCAGCGCATCCCATGTGCCATGCAGCTCAGATCAAGCTCAGCATGTCCTCTGGGTATCACCAATGATGTCCAAGGAGTATAAAACACATGTTGGGAAGTGGGAGGTACCCAGAAAAGGAGCTCACGTCTGGGTCCCATGATCCACCCATTGGGCTGCAGCAAGAAGGGGGTTGAATCAGAATGATGATCAGAGGCGGGTTCGAGCAAGTCAATGGGGTTGGGTAGGACGTGTGTCAGGCAGGACAAGAAGGAAATTAGGGAATGGTAACAAGTGTTGGTTGGCGTGATGTGACTTTCTTCAGTGGGAGGTGCGGTACTTGGATACAGTGGAGACATAGAGGGATCCAGCTCTGTTGACTCGGAGGATGGCAGCACTTGCATAAACCACACAGTGTTATCCGATGAACCAGACACGATGTGAGTACCATCCGGTGAGAACGAGACTGATTTAACTGGGCCAGCGTGCTCCTTCAAGGGCTCACCCAATGGCTGTCCTGTTGCCACATTCCACAGCCACACAGTGTCATCCGATGAACCAGACGTGATGCGAGTACCATCCAGTGAGAACGAGACTGAATAAACCATGCCAGTGTGCCCCCTCATTATGGCCTCAACAACTGTCCAGTTCAAATCCCAGCCAGATGCCAGGTGAAGGTATAGTGAGTCGAGGCGAATGCATGCGGGAAGATTGAGCTAGAAGAGAATATATTATCTCAGTCTCGCTAAGAGGGACTCTGTACATCAGTAGCTACCTAGAAGAGAATATATTCTAATGGTAATGTTAGCATGTGTACAAAGGAATGAAAACATAAGGCTCACATCTCAGTCTTGCTAAGAGGGACTGAGATGTTTTTACGACACAAATGTTCTTTTAACATAAGGTAAAATGGTAAAACTTGGATAGAAAAGATATCATTGTGAAACATACAAAAATGCGAGGCTTGGCCGATGTCATAGCCAGGTACATCGAATACACTTGTACCCCTTGTTCCTAGTCCGATGCTCCCGTCTCTCCCGATCGCAACAGAAGGACATTTGAAAACCTAGCCATAAATTTGGTAGCAATGGTACAGTTGACCAGCGAGAATGGGAGTGCTGATAAATACAGATGGGGTGTGCTGTGCAAAATCATCCCGCCAAACACTTGCATGAATCTTTGTACGTCCATTGTGGCCGACCGCACATCTTCATATCCAGAATGGCCCTGTATTAATGTATGAGCTGTTCATCTGACTCTGCCTCATAGGCATGTGCTCACCTTCAGCCACTTGGCAACGAGTGGAAGCACGGTGATTGTGTCGCTGATTGCATCGAGAAGTCCGAGTGCTTCGATCCAGAACATCAGTCGCTTCTCATTGAACAGTGATCTTATTTCCTTTGCGAGCTCATCATCAAAGTCCGTTGTCTGGACATGCGTAGCCCAATATCGACAGGAAAAGGACAGATGTGGGGGAATGGATGTTTTGACTCGTTCAGATAGCCCTGTGACTTGGGAATTAGGGAGGTACAACAACTTCAAATCACAGATGTTGAAGCCAAGGCCATCTTTCATCACTTGTAGTGATGCGAATGCAAGGTTGCATTGTTGGCCCTTTGTTCTCTCAATGAAGAAGTCTCCGCTGGATGATTCATCTGTCAGGAATTCTTGGAATGTCGCATGAAGGGGTCGGATGGAGGTATATGAGTCGGTGGTGCTGCTGAGGAGGGATCCCATGTGTTTGATCACTAGTTCTACTTCATAATGGTTGTGGTCCTCTGGAAAATGGTGCTGCATAGCATTCAATGAAACTAAAGGGAGAGGTTCGGTTGTGGCGAGTATTTGTCCCATCACGGAACAGAATTTTGCTATTGCTTGCTTGTGGGCTGGTGTATTCTTATCCTTTGGCATCATTTCTGTTAAAATGAACCCATACATATCATACAACAAGTTCTTCCACTCCCCCGGATTGCGGTTCACGACGGCATTGAAGTGGTCCATTGAAGATGAACAGAACTCAGGTTCCTTGATGTATTTGCATGCAAGATGCGCCCACTCAAAAAGTCTGTCGGAGTTCGCAGCGAGTGTTGCAAGATGGTCGTCCTGAAATTCCAATAGCTCTTTCAGCTGCTCAGATATGAAGACGTGAATGTTGCACTCCACGGCTTCTGGTCAGATATCGTCCATGGACAACTGTAGGATATGACCAGCACCTTCAAACCCCTTTTTGATGTCGGGAAGCGAGCGAGAGGTGACGAGAATATGAAAGTTGGAAGGGAGTTCCATGATTTGGGGAAGTCCTGTGTTCTGAAGTTTACCCGCAAGTATGCGGAGAAGGTCCTGCCACGTCTCTACTCCGCCGCTCTCATCTAGCACATCAATCACGATCAACACAGGCCCCACACTTGACCCAGGGAACTTCTTCAGTGTTTCCATCAGAAGCTTGCACCACTGCTGGACAATGTCTGTCGTATTCTTGAGTGAGGTCGTGTTCTTGACTGCATTTGCTAACACTCGTTTCATCCCTGGATCACGATCAGCAAGATCGCGCGCAATGGCGGAGAAAATCTTTTCATGGCGACAGTCTGCTTCTCTATGGCAATAGAAACAATAACATGAACCGAGGCCTCCCATTTCCTCAAACCAGTTGGCAATCGTGTGCACGATGGCTGATTTGCCCTTGCCTGCAGGGCCAGATAGCCACATCACATGTTTAGCAGCATCTCCACTGTTGTTGATCCAATCCGTAATCTGGGAAAGAATCTCCTTGCACATCCCTGGTAGGCACTGTTTCATGGTATTTAGTCCCGCTCCTGCTGCATAAGTCATGCCGTTGAGATCCAGTGTTTCACCTTGAAGAGTATGAGTACATCCACAAGAACAAGTACATATGAATCATTACCCGCAAACTGGACAAAGATAGCTATGTCCTGATCCGTTCGGTCGCAAAATTGTTGCATAAGGCCGTCCAAGGCGTCATTGTACTGTGTGATGATATCATCCGTTTCTGCAATGACATTTTTACTGATTCTCTTCCCTATTATCATTGTAAGTATGAAATCTGCGCCAGCGTGCGAATGCAATAGTCCGACGACTCACAGGAGCTCTTCGTCTCTGAGTATTCCCTGATGAAACGGGCGCACTCCAGAGTCTGCTGAGCAATCTTACTGATGACGCCACACATCGATTCAATCTTGCTAAGACTGTCATCTAGAGTCATGAAGTGATAAACTTCAGCCAATTGCTCGAGAAGACTTTTGATCAATTTGTCACGCTCTGCTTGAGCGACTATAATCTGCATAGAGTGACTTCTGAGCGGGAGGCTGCACTCCGTGAGAAACCAAACATACTTTGGATGCAGCAGACAGCACACCCAGTGCCATCTTTGTGTATGGATGCATCTATATGACTTGATTAGTTCGTGTCCAATAGACAAGAATAGCCCATACATCCGCAATCTTCTCGAGGACACCATTGATAATCTTTAGAGGTTGGAGATACGTTGTCTCAAAATCTTCTGCGACAGTGAGATCCACTGGGACATTGCTGGCGGTGGATGCCATAGAAGTCGCATGTTTCCCGAGTAATCTCATTCGTTGTATATTATCACAGGCACCTTGAAGTTCAGCATCGACTAATTGGGGATCAAACCCTTCCTCCTTGCGAGAAGGAGCAACCTGGTGCCACCGAGATTAGAGAAGAAAGTCAAAGTATGTGGTGAAAATACCTGGGAAGCAGGCTCTCCGGACAACCCTTGGTTCACGGAGTCACTGGGAATCTCAGATGTGGTGGGATGCTTGTTGTCATTGGATGACTAGAAGTGCCTCTAAGAAAACCAAGGGACTAAAATAGTAAGTTCGAGTACTCACATCGAGTTTCTGACTTGATGAAGCCCCTTCCATTTCGATGTTCTGGACAACAGTGGTTGAAGCATCTTCAAGGACTACCTTCTGGTTCGCAGGAATGCGGTTGCAGGAAGACTTGAATGGTTTCTGGACAATGTCAGACATATTTAAAATCAGGAAAAACCTAACAGTCCACTTACAGAAAGATTCTTGGTGGCGCGTTTCGCAAATTTCTGCATGGCCTGCTTGAGTCGACTATGAGGTTGGCTCTGGACGACGAAAGTGTCAGAGGCAAGGATGAATTGTATGAGCGCTCATCCACATCAAGTAAGCCCTTGAGACCACATACCGAGTTTTCACGAATGGGTGCTTCGCAGGTTTCTGGAGGATCTGGCCTATGGTCTTTACTCATCACAACTTGAAGTAGTCGATAACTGTAAGTGAGGTGAGGGTGCAAGAAGTAGATGGCAGAAAAGAGAGAACATCTGGCATGAGCCAAATACCCTTGACCAAAGTGGCATGGCTAACACATTGCATTAACCTTGAAGGGGCAGTGCCATGTAGACAAACCTGATAGTCACAGAAACGACAGCATATGTTCATTGAAATGAAGTGCATAACAATAGTGCACAATTGATTCACGAGCACAGTACCACAACTCGAGGTATAAGTACATGTAGAGGCAATAGATTCTTGTTCTGTCTATGTTTAGAACATATGTTAGTAGATGAGTAGTACTACTGTCATATCCTGTATTCCGGACCTACATCCGATAATATTCCCACGCCTCATCCAGACCTTCGGATGTGCTATCCATGTCTCCAGTACCCATCCGGATCCCTGCACCTCTGCACATCCACATCCGCATGTCCACGTCCAGATCCCTTATCCTTCGCAGCTAGCCTGCATCATTCATCCTTGTCCCATTGCCCTAATATTATATCTTGCATATCCACGCATCTCATCCGGACCACATCCGATCCGGTCCGATCCAATCCTATCCGACATATAGATACATTTCCTATCCAATATACGATAAGCTTCTTGATTCATTTCCTGTGCATATAATGTTAACACAGCCGATCTGGTATTCCTTGTTACCGGTACCTCGGTTATATCTATTACCGGTATGCTTACTGATCTGTTAACCTATGTTCATTTCCGACTCGCGTTTGTCAACCTTTGCATATGCTTCGTACATAGCCTCGGACTCTGCTTATTGATCCTTCTGTTATTTCTCTTAGTATATACACTCGTGTATATGTCTTGTAGTACCTCAGTCTGAATATCATATTAGTCCTCGCACTAGTCTTCACTCTAAGTCCTCATATCAGTTCTAGTCTTCCAACTTAGTTGATATCCATCTCAGGCCTAGGGAGTTTCTCCCTAGGCCAGAGCTCCGCTCCTCCGCTCCTCCACTCATCCGAAGTTCTGAAAGTTCATCCAGAACTTTCCCGCGGTCCTCCGGACCTATTCTGCTTTGGACTTTGTCCTTGCAGCCTTTCCTCTGTTTGCTTCTACTCAGGACAAGTCCTGAGTAGCCATTACACGTATCTGTATTAGGACAAAACCCCATTGTAATTTCTGGAAGTTCCTCCAGAACTTTCCCGCACTCATCCGGAAGTTACTTGTACCCGTCCGGAAAGTCCTTCTGAAGTTTCCCGCGCCTTCGGATGTCTTCGGACTTTCTTCGGACACCAATCTGAAATTAAGGGCACATACTCGGGTAAGGGGCGCAGCGCACGAGCTGAAGCCAAGCCCCTCAGAATCAGTCCTACCCTTTGTGCATGGTCTTAACATCTAGACGTTTCATTTAGTTTGATGCAGACTTTAAAATATCATTGATGCATGGTCAATCCTCTGCCAGGTAGACTGTGGCAACTATGGCCAATTTGACTCGTCAATTTCCATATCCCATACTATCATTCCCTGTAATATGTCCACAGTTCCTAATATGCAAAATGTTATAACAATTCAACATCATGCTCAACTGGCTTTGAAAAAATTCAGGCATATGCAGAATACATAGAAATGATGTTCTGTGCAAGTAGAATAAAATATTCTTAGATGTTGCAGTTCCAAGAGACGAAATTGTGCCAATTTACAACCTTTGTCCAACACAAATCACCCAGATCCTGAAGATCCTGCACAGGTACTCATAAAATTTTTCCTGGGACATGAAGGACACCTTCTTGAGATGTCATAAAACCAATTCAATAATAGTTACTCTCCTGCGCTGAGGTGCTACAGTGGTATAATCAACAACAAGTCTGAAAATGTGACACCAGACAGGGGAGGTGCACAAATAATTCAATCTCCTCCTTGGCACATGCGGCATCTACCTTCTGCTCGAGTCTCCACATTGTATTGTATCATTCTCTCCAATGGCACCACACCGCAGGAAGGCAACACATTCAAAAGCTGAAGAAGATGCCACTCGTGAAGCCAATATTACAGCTGCTATCAAGGCTGTCAGAGAGAATTGGGCTAAAAACCTCTTGGCAGCAGCTGGCCAGTTTAATGTACTATACCATACCCTTCGGCGGCATGCACAGAACCTCACAAAACCTCATTCGAAGGCCCACAAACATCAACAACTACTTACCCAAGGGCAGGAAGAAACACTATGTCACTGGGCTAAGTACTTAGCCATGACAGGTCACCCTCTGTCAAAGTGCAACCTTCATGCAAAGGTATCAGAGCTCAGTGAGAAGCTAAAGGAAAGGAAAGGGCTCACTGGGAAAGATTCAATTCCAGGGAAAAATTGGATCAATGCTTTCCTTGCTCATCATCCAGAACTAAAGCTAGGACGTCCCACCCCGTTCTTGCAGGCACCATCTCAATAACAATGCTCATACTACTGAATTAGTACAAGAGGACACAATCCCCCCACCAAATCAAATGCACGAACCATTTGGACACCAACCTCAGCCTCAGCCTCCACATACTTGGCACCCTTATTTCGCACCAGCGCCGAGTCATGGCAGTACAGATTTTCAAGTTGGCAGCATAGTGTGGACTGAGGATGTGTATGCAGGAGGGCACCAATACATTCATAGTAATTATTACCATCAGTATTAGATACTCTGAGTCAATAGTATTTACCGTTTTCGAGCCTTTCCAAGTCACGACGCATGCAGAGTTTGAAGACTTCAGAGAGTGAAAGTCGAGCGTGCCGCTACTATGCCAAGGCGTGACAAGCCGTGACCAGAATTGTGCAGATTGGAGGGTAACCCTGAATTTTTCAGGCTTGCTCCGACACTGCACTACATTATTCTAAAAATCAGTAAAAATAAGGTCCATTTAGAAGAGATATAGATCTATGACAGGTAAAATTTTCAAAAGAAACAGTGATGTAGTCGAGGAGCTAGAAAAGAATTTATGAAAATGTTACATATTACAGGGAATGATAGTAGCGGCGCTAGGTTGCGCCAGAACCCCGACTCCGCATCAAGACATCAAGACAAGATATGATTTGGCAGCGTCGAATGTGCAGAAACCAGGTTCCTGAGCGCAGCAGCCATGAATGTGTGTCCATTGACATTATCACACTCTGGATTGGAGACACCCGCTTTCTCAAGCATTGTCACACCAGAATATTGGGACTCGACATCTAACAAAAGCTCCGCTGGATGCTCCTGACTCAATCCAGCTGTTTCCTCTTCAAAAACTCTCTTGACACCAAGCTCATTATTCTCAACTACACGATCAGATAATCCAGGCAACACGTCATCGATTCATCACTGGGATACAGCATCAGATTGTTTGGTTCGAATAGGATATCAGAATACAGACAATTGTGATGCTTCAACCAGAAGAAATGACCAGATTTTATTCTTCCGCACTCGAAACATGGGTCCCATTTGTTCAGGCTTGAATTTACCAGGACGAACGAAGACAATGCTGGAAACCCCATTAACATCTGCAGGAGTCTGAGGCAACACAGAAGCAGTCGACACGACATTCATATCATAAGCGCAAATATTACTGTGAAAGACTTTTGGCTGCAACAGATCCGACAACTGGAATAAGCGCATGACATGAGCAGTGGTACTGTATATCATGATTGCATAGATTTTCTCTTCAACCCGAGTAAGGTCATCGAAATATGTCGGAAATTCGCCACAATACAAGTTGTTCGCGAGCGCAAAACGGGGAGCATGGTTATCCTTCAATAGAGCAGCAAAACAATCAGAACAGACATTCATCATAGTCGAATCAGGAGAATATTTAACGATACCTGCCTTATCAAGCATCAAGCTATCAAGAATTTCTGCCGTTGTCGAAAGTGAAAGCTGCGAGACGCACTACACAATACATTTTCAGATTACAAAGGCATCTGTAATGCACAGAGCGTCTAAATTTATTAGCAAAGGTGCTTCAGGCATCAAAGAAACGACATCTTCTGTGGACTCGCAATGCCTTCAAGAACAGACTGTACAAACAGGAGGATCAGTCCACTTCGAGCCTTCATGATAACGGTGTAAACAGTCTAAGATAACCTCTTTCGAAACAGGTGCTGGCCATTCACGCCGGCACATAGCATCAAGATTCTGAGCTTCAATCGCCAACTCAATTTTGTGCTCATGTCGCATCAATTTATGTTGGTCGAGCTGAGAAAGGATTTGTTGACCAAGCCGGTCCACCACAGCAGATCCATATAACAACAGGGATAGTGCTTCACATCATGGGGCTCATTGAAAGGAGGACAGTGTCCTTCATCGAGAACGCGAGCCAAACGGCAGGGTGATTTTGTAAGAAAAACCCTGAACATGCATGAGCTATACGAAACAGTGAGTCGAGACGGAAATAAACTTACATACGCCTGCGTAAAGTGTCAGCTTTTGGAAGTTTCATGCTCAAGTATCTTATCGTTTGCAAGACCATTGTCTGGCGTGTAAGGCCAGTATGCATCGGTACCTGGGTCAGTGACGGAGGCGGAGGGAGAATCATGAGTGAAATCCACGTTCGTAAGGAGCTAAAAAGTCTGAGCGGGATACCAGCAAGTGCGTTGAGAGCGATGATGTTTCCGTTAATCTTGTCCGCCGGAGGTGAACCGACATGCGTCATCTTAAAGCCAAATCTGAAGGTTTGCGTCACATAGCGGAGCTTGAAATCGGTTACACGAACGGCACCCGATCAAGCCGTGTGGCTTGTTGCTTATATAGTTTATCTAATTATTTCCCACAACCCATTACCGCTTGTACTCTGTCACCGTCTAGTACTCCTCCTCATCAAGACCTCTACCCCTCAACATGGTGGGTGCTATCACCCGAACCATGTTTTCGTACTAACAACCTACATCACAGACAAAACGTACACGCAAAGTTGGTGTGACCGGAAAATATGGTACCGTATGTTATGTGTTCTCTTACAGGACAATTGACTTGACATCTTCATCTAGCGCTACGGTGCTTCGCTTCGTAAGCAAGTAAAAAAGGTGAGCCTTTTGCTCTATGATGATCATACGATGTATTGAGACTAGCATTTTTCAGATGGAGATAACACAGCACGCCCGGTACACCTGCACCTTCTGCGGCAAGGTGAGCTCAAATATAATGTTCGCATGTGCGCAACATTCTCATCCCGTCACAGGACTCCGTGAAGCGTACCGCCGTTGGTATCTGGAATTGCAGCTCCTGCAGAAAGACGATCGCTGGTGGGGCATGGACAGTATCGACGACTGCGGCTGCTACCGTACGGAGGTGAGCCATTCCCATTCGCATTGTTGGGCATCGAGTCTGACTATCTACCTAGCACCGTTCGTCGTCTGCGGGAGTTGACGGAGGCATAGATCAAATATTATCGCTTATTTTCTTCATTTGTTCCATACAAGAGTACCGATCGCCTTCGGACGTAGCGAGTGTTTTCACAGTGAATTACAATAACAGGTGTCTGTATACTACGTTCGCCGTATTCTTCTCCCTCGCTTCTGCAAGAAATAGCGCCCGAATGTCTCTTCAACATCGTACTCGTGATAGCGCAGTGTAAAGCTGACCGTGCGCGAACGGATCTGTACGGTGGTCCAGCACCGCTTTCTCCCCTGCCAGCGCAGCGACAAAGTTTAGAAGTTGATTGCTCCGTGGATCAGATAAATTCAGACATTTATATTGCAGCGTCGTGCTTAACCAAATCTCTGCTTTGCCAACTGTTGAAACATGTCCATCGTAGCTTTATCCTTCTCTCGCAAGGCCGCAGCACGTTCGCGTACACCGGCGGTTTTATCTTCTCTCCCTACAGCACGCTTCTCCTCGAATCGTTTCCGTGCTGCATCTCGCCGAGCAATGCTAATACGATGTCAGAATTCAAAGGAAAGCGAAGGGGCACAAGACATACTGGTCCCTGAAACTATCCCCACCACCAAGGAGGGTCGACTCGTCGGCTTCAAAGCCGTCATCACCTTTCTCCCTAAATGCACGGTCGTCCTCTCTCCGGGCACGCTTCTTCTCCAGCATGCCCTCCTTACCGACCTCTTTCGGCCCCATCATGTCCTCGACGCGCTCTTTCGCTTCTGCGCGATCTCGTTTACGCTTCATGCTATGTTCTGCTGCTTGATACTCCGACGCAGCTTCCCGGGCAAGGACCCGATCAGACGCTGAAGGGAGAGTTGGGCCATGTACGCGGCTTCGACCTCCACCGGTATCGGATGAACTAGTGGCACGCCGGTACGTCGCGGAATCAACCTCTTCTCGAACAGCCTTCAAGGTTCCTGCGTCTGCATTTGAGCCCTTAGATGCGAAAGACCATTTGTAAGCTGTTTGGTTTGCTGCTGATGATATATGGGAGTTGGCTTCGGAGTATAGGGACTCTGGACGTCGGTTAGGATCCGTCAGAATTGGCCATTGTGAAATACTGAAGAAGGCTCACTCGGTAGTTTCGCTCTGTTCCATGCCTTGTATCACATACTCAGTACACGTTTTTATAGGTCGTGCATCTTCTTACCTTTACAAACTTTCGGAAGTAGCTGCCATTCCTCTTGAGCAACTTTGTAAGGAAACATCCTGATGATAAAACTCACCTTCTAGCTTTCTCACTTGAGAGCTCATCAAAGTACTACCAGATGAACACCTTAGCATTATTTCTTCGATTCAGGAAAGCGTAGCGCAGGACAGACCTTGTGTTTCTCCTCCTTCAACCATATTCTAAACTCCGTATTTTTCAAAAAGTAGTCCGACTCCGATATGGGTGAGACGCCTTGTGGAAGGTCATAGCCACTTTCTGGGGTAGGCGAACGTTCTCTTCTGTCTCTGGAGCGTGAACGGTCATGACGTGAACGGCGCTCATTGTCTCTATGAGAAGGCATGTCTATGTCGTCGTTTGTTCTCCTGAAAGTTGCACGCAGCGAGCGTGGTGTCGAGTAACTAAGACGACCACTGACCACGGTGATTATCGTACAGTGCTCTAACGGCTCCTTCTCTGCATGCAACGTTGCCAGCAGATATATAGCAGATATAGAAAACCACGAATAAGTCGAAGACAAGTCCAGGAAGATCACAGGTTACTAATGCGCTTCTTACGTTAGCATTTAGACCACAGATAATTTATGTATCCTGTTGACACTGCTCAACATTCACCTCTCCAACCGTTGAATTTCGAGTCTCCTTCTTGAAAGGCTGGATGGCTCTTGCCCGTGCTACTTTCTCTTCCTGGTAATTGCGACAACTTCTCGTTAGTACACCAACTTCGAGGCACTCTCATTCCTCTCATCGTCAAGGCCCAAGGGCCAAGGGTCCCTGAGCGGGCACTTTATAGGACCAACTACTTATGTTTGGTCGCATTCGTCGCCCTTATACTCAGACATTCATGGACACTGATGTTTTCTGGCTGCAACAAACGTATTTCCCAAGAAGTTTGGATAGACCAGTACGTAATACAGACATTCATTTGTCCACCTCAATGATCTCAATAATAACGGGTATTTCAGACAATCTATCAGCGAGGGTCAACCTATAGCTCTAGCCAGTGGGATGATGTCTAACCTGCGTTCTACTGACGACTGTACAGCATCTCGTGGCTGCACTGTCAGTTACGTTTCTTGCATTTCCCAGCCTGCAACAGGCAAGTCAGCTGCGTCCACTGTGTTCGCCATGGCAAAAGAAACGGTATTTACCTGACATTTATAGTCAGGCCCACATTCATCAAAGCCCTCATTGCACTCATTAGTGCCATCTGCGCTAACAGATACGGCAAGAGCGACGAAAATAGCGAGAAGTGTCAAAAAACGCATGGTGGATATGAGAGTCAGTTGTGAGTTTCTCGAGGTGGGTTGTTCAGTACTGCAGACTTGTTTGCAGTCCGGGTATTTATGATTTTCCTTGGTACGTTGCTTGCACTATCCATCCTATTCGCTTCGCTTCTACATGACAGAACGAGTCAACACTGGCAGGTTGAATGGTCAGCCTCTTTTCGCATCCGGCTGGTGTCATGTTTCACCTAAAGCTCCATCATCTAAAAAAACTCAAGTTGGTCGACACAAGTTCTGAACTTGTTCTGAACAAGCCTATTTGGTGTAGCTCAGGGTGGTGTTCGTAAACACTCGTCTTGGTTTAATTGAACATTTGCCTCGAGCCCGATGTGCTTAAGTAATAGATATAATGCATTTCGCGAGGTAAAAGAGCCGTATTTTCAATGTATATACAATAGATCTACTAATAATACAAGTATCGTGATTAATAATATGAGTATCGTGATTAATAATACATGTCACGCGATATCCGAGTCTGAGTTTGAGTCCAAGTCGAAATCGGAGAGCTCATTCCTGCGCTGTTGAGACGTCCCACAAATGACCATATGGTCTTTCCACCCGTCCAAGTCAGCTTTCTCCTCATCAGTGAGATCATCCATGCCCGAACAGATCATTTCGAAGGTAAAAGCATCTGCGTCTGGGGACGACTTAGGTGCAGTGAGTATCAGGTGTGCTTGTTCCGCCAGCACACGTTTTGTTATTGCGCCGGCCAGTCCCATTGCGAAGTGCAGCTGTCTGCGTGGCGAGACGAGCAAAACGTCGAGTTGAAAGCGCATATTCCATACCATTCGCGTGACAAGGTGAAGAATGAAGTGATTTTTGAACTTCGAGTGAATTGTCAGCGTCCCGTCCTGTTGACAACTCAACATGTGATTGGTGATTGAAAGTGCAATAAAGACCATACCACATTAAATGAGTAATCGTGCATGAACACGTTGTTTCGAATGAGGTGTCTCACACGATCCATGCGGAAGGTCTCGGGGGAGATTGGACTGCCCTGCGGAGGGAAAAGTCCATAGGCCATTACGACGCCTTCTCGAGTGAGGGTCGTAACCGCCGTGCGCATGACAATTACCGCTCGCCAGATTGTTGCAAGGTCCTTGGTTTGATTCTCCCAGCGCGGTATTCCTGTTGGTCTGTTAGTTAGAAAAGTATTGAAAAAATTAACATACCATTAAGCCCTGGAATCTTGGGTGTCGCCTTTCGAATGATAGACTTGATAATACGTTTCTTGTCGGCCGTAGACGAGGCCATCGCGTCCTTTGTGAGGGCGATGCCCACGACAAGTTCTTTGGAGCGTTTGAAGATTTGATCACGGATGGGTCCTGTAACCTGGAAATAATGGTTGTCGCCCGAGGCTCCTGCATGGCTCGGAGTTGCGTGCATTGTTGCAGTGACATCAGCCTGTGTTGTTGCAGGAACAACAGGGCTCTCGTGAGTAAATTGTGGTGTTCCAGGTAATTGTCGAGTACGTCGTCGTCTGTTGGACGATCGCGCGGGTCCCGTTGTCTATAATAGAGTTTGAGAGAAATAAACAAAATATACTTGAAACTTACGTGTATAACTTGTGAGCGCGGTATCTCACCCGTTGCGACGGGGACAAGAGCATCTCGAGGCTCCAATGGTTCCTCTTCATTGTGGTCGAATAGTTGAGGAATTTGTATGTGGTGTGGGTTAGGTGCTTGCATGTTGTCGAAATCGGAAAGATGCTCGAGACGCCTGGGACTGTATGAGCCTGTGAAAACGATCAGTGACGATGTCTCATCGATGATCAAATGACTTACCATCAAACGATCTATAACTCTCATAATCGAACACCGGCGGCTCATACGGTGGAATGTCGTTATTGGGGTTTGATTGATAGGCAGGGTCAGTTCTAGGTACTGAATCGTTGTACATGTTATAATCGGGGTTAGGGAATGTGTAATCCATGTCAGTGCCCGATGATGGATGAGTGTGAGCGCTTGATGATGGATGAGTGTGAGCGCTTGATAACGGATTAGTATGAGCGCTCGATGACTCAGCGGGAGCGCTTAAAGATGCATCAGCCTGAGGGCGAGTACTTGATGATGCAACGTGAGCGCCTGACGGACCTGTGTGAGTGTCATAGGTGTGAGCAGGGTGGAACGACGGCACATAACCACTGGGAGCATGTGCACTGAAGGAATTGTAGTTGTCGTAACGAGTGCTAGTAGGTGCATAAATCAGTAGTAGCTGTCAAGACAGAAAAGTACGCACCTTGAGCTGAACCCGTCGTGTGGATTGAAAACGTTTGCCATTGGTTCATGGGGTTGTTCGTCGCTGAGACACATCTGAGTGTCCGCTGGGACGTGTGAGGGATTCAGACCAGACCCGCAAGTGGGTTTTGGTATCGTTGTTTTACCTTTAGCACGTTTTACAGGCATACGCAGGGAGGACTCCAGTAGTAAGGGCGCAATAAGGGCGCAGGGTACAGGTAAATATCCGCATAGCATTCTACTACAAACCATACTTAAACAAGATGTGTCAATCAGAAGACGCTGAAGAAGGGTAAGATGAAGGGGTACGATGTAAAAGTAAAGCATGCAAGTGACAAACCAATACAATCTGGGGGGTCGCCATCATAATTAAACAGTAACACGAGCAGCGTGTAATATTACATGTTCTCTTATCGATTGATCAGTGTCGTACATTGAAATACAATAATCTGTTTCACATACCGCGATTGGAAGGGCATGCAGCTGAATAGCCACCGATCAAGTTCACATGGTGGTACTACTAGTCACATCATCAGACGCTTCACCAGCCCCCACCGGTGCCCCAAGACACTCTTCTTCGGAATCCAGGTCCGAAGAATCGTCTAGAACAATATCATCATCGTCATGAATCTCAAGACTGGGGAACCGGGATTGCGAGTCCGCAGGTCCGGATTGTAAGAATGCGTCTTTGGTTCGTGAACCTAAGATCTTTGAGATCTGTTCAGCTTGGGCTGAGGTAACACGAAGGATTTCGCATTCATCTTCATAGATGGCTTGAAGGTAATCTCTATCATCGTCAACTTCTGTGCGGTCACGCTCAGAAAAAATCCTCCTAAAGTTCTGCAACTCCTCGTCTGCAAATCCAAGTCGTTCTTCATTCTCGCTATGCAGGGCATCAAGGAATGCAGTGAAGCGCTCTGATTCTTCAATTTCCCACGCAGTCACCACAAGGCGTTGGCGTGCCGTCTCGCGAGCAGCAAGCTTGGCTTTATAGCCTTTGTACAAGGTTGAAGAACGCAGTTGTGCAAGGCCATTTTCCAAGTATCCGATATGCTTTGTCAATATAAAAATCAGTCCCTGTAATCCAGTAGAAAAAATATATTGTACCTGAAGAAATGTTTCCAATGATACATATGGCTTGCGCTCTTGCCCCATGACACGAGCTGCATAACGAACCTCTATTGGAGCTGGATATATGGGATATGGATGCTGCTTCCTCATCATTCTGTTGTGTATGAACTGCCGTCGTGCAGCACATCGAGGGTTCGGAGATTTAGACGGATCAAAAAATATGCTATCCGTCTCCTTAGCCGAAATCCCAAGTGTCTTTTCTGGCCTTGTGCTTAGTGGGGAAGTGCACAAGTCAGAATTCATAGTGTTGGGAGAGCTCCCTGACTTGGAGCTAGAATAAAAAAGAAATGTTTCAGGAGTGGTGGCGCATCCACTGGATAGAGGAGAAGATGTGGGGCTGTTTAACGGACTTGGTGGGCCAGGCGAACTGCTAGGGGGAGGAGGAGATGAGACTCGGGGGGGACTACTGGGCTGAGAACGAGATGGAGAAGACATCTGTAAGCACTTTGAACTTGACAATGGAAGAAACCTACTGATATATAGAAGAAACCTGCTAATAGTATAAGCTGTTATCAGTACAATACCCTGTGAATGCACAGTCTGCGGAGTCTCAAAGACGTTACTGCCAGCAAGCGTCAGCAAAGCTCACAAGGAAAGGCCTAGTCAAGACTTGGCAGTCCGGTTAACTATCTGATGCAAGTATCTTTTTATCACTTTATTATTACATAGACTAACATATACCAGGCTGTGTCCCAACTGCAGTGAGGAGTTCCTTTCCATCGAGGCAGTCATTCTGCATCTTGATTCTCCGTCTACCTGTTGGCCACATGAATCACATCCACATCAATTTCCAATTCCACCTGCATTGCGAGGTTCTCATTCATCGACATCCTCCACTACTGGACATCATCATCCTCGATCTGGGTATGTCTTTGGTGTCGGCAAAAACTTATTCGACAGGTTGCAAGAGGATCAATATGATTATCGGAGGAAAATGAATACATATTACCCTTTTCATGATGAAGGGGAGTGGGAATTGGCGAGGTTTCTAGTTGAAAACCTGACTCAGACTCAGATCGACAAATTTTTGAAGCTGAAATGGGTAGGAGACTTGGAGCCCTATTTGACAGGTCTAACTCTATGTTTACAGTTTCACACCCGCCCAAGACCATCTTTCACCTCAAAAGATCAACTTCTCGACTGGATTGACGCACTCCCCTCTTTTGTGCCTTGGAAAGTCTCGACCATGGAGTTTACAGGCTACAAGACAACCTATCCTTTGCAACTCATCTGGCGTGATGCTCTCGAAGTTGTCAAACAGCTCTTTGGCGATCCCGTTTTCGCCAATCACATTACTTTTCAGCCACATGTTGTCGACATTGGGGGTCAGCGTGAATATGGGGATTATATGAGCGCCAATATGGCATGGAAAATTCAGGTCAGTTTTATCCGTCAGTCTACTATTCAAAGATTGATGCCATGTTCCTAGGACCATCTCCCAGTAGGTGCTACACAAGTACCGATCATCCTGGGATCAGATAAAACACCTGTGACACGCACTACTGGAGGGCTTGAGATGCACCCACTCTTCATTACGATTGGCAACCTCGATTCAGAAGTTCGCTCCAAGGCTACACTACGAGCTTGGCGGTGTATTGCTTACATGCCCATCGCCAAGTTTCGTGTGCATCCTGATTATCAGAGCATTCTGCAAGCACGGCTGTGGCATAAATGTGTCGATCTTGTCTGCGCCAATCTCAAGATTGCAGCAAAAAATGGTTGTTTTATGCCCGATCCTTCCCGATACATTCGTTACGTCTTTACACCTCTCATCGCTCACGTATGTGACCTCCCAGAGGCTACCATGATCGCTACTGTCAGTAAAAACGCATCTCCCATAACTATGGCGACACAGGCAAATTTTGGTGATGGAGTCCTCTACCCTCCTTGTACTGGGCAACACACGCTGCGACTCATCTATGAGATCTCCCAGGAGGCTGATCCTTGGGATCTCGATAAATTCCAGAAGGCAGCAAAAGCAGTCCATCTGTCAGGAGTTCACATGCCGTATTGGCGCGATTGGATGTTCGCATGCCCGTCTGTCTTTCTCACTGGTGAAGTTTTACATACCTGCATCAAGTTTTTTGCAGATCATCCGCTCAATTGGATCAAGGAGACAGTAGGGAAACCTGAGCTCGATGCTCGCTTCATGGTTCAGCATAAGCGGGTGGGAACACGTCACTTCACCAAAGGTGTCACCCATGTCAACCAAATGACAGGACGGGAGCACCGAGATATCCAACGCACCATTGTCGCTTCAATTGCAGGTGTTGCTCCACCCAGATTCATTCGTGCCATTCGCGCCCTTGTGGAGTTCATCTATCTTTCGCAGAATCCAGTTCATTCTCCTGATTCCCTACAGTCGATGGCGCAAGCACTTTCAGATTTTCACGTGTTCAAGGATGCTATTGTCGATGCTGAGGCAAGGAGGGGAAAGAAAGGTGTTAAAGAAGATTTCTTTATCCCGAAACTCGAGCTATTGCAAAGCTTTGGAGGCACAGTCGAGAGACTGGGCACTTTGATGCAGTTTTCGGCTGATATGACAGAGCGCTTACTCATTACACACTGCAAGCATCTCTTTGGGCGCACAAACCGGCGATCCACTGATTTTACAGAGCAGTGCGTACGGATCCTCAACCGCCAAGAGTCAATGGAATTATTCAACTTGTATGCGTTATTCTATTCTCGTGGCGCGTCACTCGTCAATGCCATATGTATGGAAGATGAGGAAGTGACAACCGTTAATCCAGCACTTTCCTGGGTTTCTCGTGTTCTCCCTGATGAAGCACATTCCGTTCATGGACCTCGGCCAGTTCGGAATCATTTTCTTAAGGGCATTCTTTCTGGAGATGCTCACACTGCCTTCCATCTGACTTCGACACCAGATTTCAAGGCTCTGACACCCATTGCTATTGAAACCAAATATTCACTTGTTAATTTCAATCGTGCGCTCTCTCAGTTTATCAATCAGCTATCCCTCCTCACTGGCGAGCATACCCGCTGGGACCACAAATACGGACGCTTTTGCGCGTGGAACAAATTTCGACTACAGCTTCACTCTGCTTTCCAGCCACGAGTCATCATGCCAAGCAGAGTGATACAAGCGTACCCACCGAGTGATGCATTCCCCCTTGGAAACTGTGACGCTGTCCTAATCAATGTCATGGATGATGATGGCCAAAGTAGTAAGTTTATTCTTGCAGTCGTGTTTCAGATCTAATTCAAGATGTTTTTCAGCCAGTCGTGTTGCACAAGTCCGACTTATTTTTCAGCCGAAGATTCCAGGGACTTCTGACTTGGTGTTGCCAACGTTCCTCTCCGGTCCACTCCTCTACGTCCAATTCTTTCACTTCGTCGCTAATCCCAGTGACCGTCCTGAACTTGCAATGTGGACAGTAGAGCGCACATACACGATGGACCAACATGGCAGACGTTGTAGGTGTGGTGGCGTGATATCATTGACGGATGTAACACATGCTGTCGAATTGATACCAGAATATGGTAACAAGGTAGACGCAAAGATTTCTTCGGCCACTTGTTTGGAGAGCTATGACCGGTTTTTTCTTAACAGTTTCGCAGATAAGGAGAGCTATCATACATTCAGCACGGAGTTCGCATAGACGCAGTATCAGTACCTCATACTAGTAGTAGTAGTCACAACACAGACAATGATCTCAAATACATGCACAATTGTTACAAAGTTTTACAACGGCCATCACTGCTGCCTATAAATGGCCCTAGTCTAGGGTTCCAAATAGTAATCTCAATATAATATCGTTATTTCCAACCCATTTTACCCACTTAACGCTACCGCAATATTCGATTTACATTTTACTACGGATAAGTTTGTTCCACCAATCGCGTTGCTCCATCACCAGCGCCGTAAGCTCACCGTAAGCATCAAACTTCTTTCTGACAAGCGAAATTTCAAGGTCTTTTGCTGATGTCATTCTGGTTGCGGCAGAGACTGTTATTTACCTAAGGTTCCATTCCGGATACTGACAGAGTCTGGCACTATACTAATATAGTTCGTTGGTGTAAGTTCCGCAAACGAACAATCTCGATATCACTTCTTGCCAGTGCGATGGTTGACTCGGCGTCCGTTTCTAGCCACGTATAGATGGACCTAACTCAACATATCGTCACTTGTACAAAGAAATCCTTTGTCGCGATCATCCCCTATTTGCACAAGACGCGGAGTGTGCACCAGCCGAGTTTGGACCGCTGTCAAACTAAGTACGATTTAACCAAGAAAAGTTCAGGGTCGACCCTAGGCTCAGAACCGAACTGCGGGAACAGTGTATTGCTTTTGTAAGTCCCCCTGGGCAGATGCTAACGCAACGACAGAGAATATCCATTGATACGGTGTTTACTTTGGTGAGTATCTTGTACATCATGCCAGTACGTGAACGGCGCACATACACCATAGATACAACCTAATATATTACCAGGTCATTTCCTCCGGAATTCTCTACATTCCTCATTATCCCACTTCACAAACTGCCCGGTAAGCGCAAGAGGAGCACGTAACGAGAGAGCAGCGATCACATATCCAACGTCGTGTGGATTGACTAGGGCTCCTTCATTGTAGGCATCAACAAAATCCTTATGATCGGTCGCCTTCATGTGCTGCACTCCTGCATCCCGCAGTATAGCCTGCATCTGTGCAGTATTTGAGATCTATGTTCGACACAATACAGTCCAGACCTACCGCAGTATCGACTCTCCCAGGCGCAAGTGCCAATGACACGATCGAAGGTTCTTCATTTGCGAGCGTTCTATCCATTTCATAGAATCAGTTCAAAGCCTCCTCGCACGACTCAGCGCTGATCACCTGCTCAGGCTGTTCATAGCAGCTTTACTAGCATTATATGCGCCCCATCCATATATGTTTCCGGTAGCCGCTCCTGAACTTACAAAAATGATCCTACCCTTCGATTCTCGCAAGCCGGGCAAAGATGCCCTGATAGCAGTAATAAGCGAGAAAAAATTGATGTCGAAATAGCTTTTCCAGTCATCGAGGGTGATGTCGGCATTGTCGATGCGCGCTATGGGATCTAGAGTAGCAGCATTGAGGATTAGGCCGTCTATCTGTCCAAAGTGGTCTTTGCCGCGGGTTATAGCGCTTTTGAGCGCGGGTTCATCTGTACTGTGATTTTAAGACCATGAGTTCTATGTAATATGAACACGGGCTGAAAGTTTGGTGCTTACATGTCGCACTCGAGAGTCAACAATGATTGCTCGTGTTCCTGAATCAGTTGGCTGAGGTCTGGTGTTCGAGTCCGCGATATGGTAACAACGCGAGCGCTGTGCTCCTTGAGTAAGGAACGAGTGACTGCAAGACCGATACCTCTGAATATTAGATGGTCAGCACAAGGTTCTCAGAGATAGGGACTAGGATTAACCTGGATGCGCCTGTGATGACGACGACAGGATTTGGCATGACGAAGATGACAAGGAGCCTGACTATGTTTTTCAGAACAGCTTAATGGATACAAATACTCAAGGGAATCAAGGAGAGCCGCCTCGGGCTCCCATGCACGCCTGAACCAAGGTCTGATCTGTTTATATTGTCGATGACGGTTCGGACGATGCCGACATAGCGCCACTAACGAGCACAAACATGATTCATCGCTATCGTTCCCCTGTTGCTTCACTTAATTGTCTCTCCTAACTACGTCCCGCAACTTTGGAGCGCGTCAAGGTGTCTTTGTAGCCACTCCATGCACGCATGAGATATCTGAAATGGACCTTCAGATGATTTGCACAATCAAATCAGGAGGGTAGAGTGTGTCCAACGACATGCCTTCCCCCTGATTTGATTGATCGATGACTCGTCATGATATATCTCGACCTTCTCGAGTCAATCGAGTATACGATTTACGTTGACTTTTTCTTTGGCAGAAATCATCAGCGCTGACTCAGTCGTTTGTCGGGTCGTTTGTTTCTTCTGAGTCCTTCATTTCAAAATTCACACAGATAACGGAGTCCTCCCGAAGAACGTACACAATATGATATATACAACATGATAACAAATGTGAAGATGCAATTTTGGAAATGCAGGGTATGTGCAGATAATAAGGTTAGTGCTGTGCGTACAAAAAGTCTAATGTCACCGCCTGATAATTATTAACGATCCCTCAGCTGCGCTTTCCCAGTCCACACAAGACCAGCGCAGCTCGCATCATATCGTCGTCCTGAATCGTACTTTTTCTTCCGTTTACTACCACGGGCGCAAACTTCAAGTTCCGAGCCACGTGCCCGCGCTTCTGGACGGGAAATGCAGTTTTCTTATTCCAGGCGTCATCTCCAGCTCCTAAGCTCCCATCCGGCGTAACAGCTTCTATTTCTTCGTCTTCCGTTTCAGCACCTGCTTCGTCTTCTTTACGTCTTCCGGATAGGCGTGCCGCAGCACATGCCCATTCAAGGGTGCGCCCGCTGCCCATGAAGTCTATCAAGTCGCGCGTAGGAGGGCTGGCAGGTGCCAGTGGAGATGAGGGCATATTGTCCCATAGTGATGCATGTGGATTATGAGGCTTCGTAGGTGTGCGAGGTGGTTGGAGACGTGATTCGGAACGTGCCGCGACACGATCAAGGGAGGGACGCGGGCGAGGAGGCGTTATCCGTCTCCGTGGAGTATGCAAGCTCGAAAAAGAAACTGATCGGGAATGGACGTGACGTGACGAAGAAGCATGTCCATTCGCGAATAATAGAGAGGAAGGGTCATCATCATTGGAGACGTTCGTCGCATTGTGGAGGGCCACTTTGCGCTCCGTCTGACGTTTGTTTTGGAACCATATGGTGACAGACTTTATTTCCCTGTGGACGACGGTCAGATATGGAGCAAGTGACATCTGTCCCGGAAATGACATACATTCCTGCTGTGTTCGCAACGGCTTCGCGTTCCTCTCGCGTCGGGTGGGATGTCCGATGGAAAAGCTGTTCCAGCATCATAAGCTGAACAGTGGAAAAGCGTTTGCGCGTACGACGCGCAGTATCATCCGTGGAAGATATGCTGGCCAACGATGATGTCCTGGAGAGTGTAGCTGATTCCATGGTTGATGAATGACGAAGGATGTTGGGAAGAAGGACGGGAAATCGGGTGTACGCGTATTTAAGGTGACTACATGCCAGTGACACGCCGCCTGCAGCAAACAAGAAACGCGGTAGCGGAGATCAAATACGCGCCTTCCACGTGACCGTGTTCGGTGTGATTTATCCCCATCGAACCACCGCTATAGTGGTCAATAGATTGACTGTTACAACGTTAACTTGTCCAGTCAATGCCTTTCTACGTTGTCCAATACCCTTTCACGCCCAATTGATCATAATTCGGTAGTTACGAATTCTCCATAACTGACGTTGCGATTTTCAACTCGAGATCGGCGTTAACTTCCCACAGTAACCCTAGACTAGCAATGATCACATTAATGTATCCCTATCAAAGGCTGCCCGTCCACGCACGGTAAATATAAAGGGTATTACAATCCCGAGCATGCCTTAATGAACGCAAGCATCCCATATCTCAGTAATACAAGGTCAAAATCACTAGGATGGATATGGTAAAACAGAATTAACTTAAGAACCACCCGCGCGCTTCTCCTTGCCCCTAGGGCGTTCCCGAATGACCATCTTATTACTGTTCTTAGGGCCCTTGGGTCCAGGTTTACGCGTACGTTTGCCTTTCGTGGCCCAGCCCCAAACAGAGACAGGATGTTTGTTGGACTTGGATTTACCACGTCCACCACCATGAGGGTGATCCTTGCTAAAATTCCAAATGCAAAAGCGTGACTAAATAGACCGCACACAATTGATTGATAGAAAAATACTGACGCATTCATGGCAACACCTCGGACTCGTGGTCTCCACCCCAACCACCGATTTCTCCCCGCCTTTCCTATCTTCCTCCCCTTCCAATTGAGGTTGCTTACGCGTCCGATGGTAGCGCAACAATCTTGTAGGACTTGGCGGATTTCACCGCTCTGGAGGCGCACATGACTGTACCGTCCAGACTCGTCATGGTGCACGACCTGAGCGAAGGAGCCAGCAGAGCGCACGAGCAATGCCTTGCCCGTAGGTAAAAGTGCCACACAGTGAATGACCGTGCCTGTAGGAATGAACCGAATAGGAAGAACATTGCCAGGCCTAACCGTCCTAGTACGGAGTATACCCGTGGTTTCAGGCATACCCATCCTATAGCTCTGCACCACATCCCCCGGCCTCATTCCCTCAGTAGCGAGTATGTATTTCCACTTCGCCTTCCCCTCCACAGTGGCGTCTCGTGCTTTGATAAGAGCAATATGTGCTGAGCGTCCAGGATCGTATTCGATACGGATGACATCGTACTCTCCAGGCTCGGTGCGCATAAAGTCGATGAGACGTACACGACGCTTGTGACCACCGCCGCGAAAGCGGACGGTGATGCGGCCATGAGAGTTACGACCACCATGTTTGCGAAGGCAAGCCGTAAGCAGACGAACGGGCTTCCCTTGGTAGATATGGTCATTTATGGGTCGACGAAGGTGGCGAATACCGGGAGAAACGGGTTTGTAGGTCTTGAAAATGGTGGTGTCGACATCTAGAGATGTAGCTTTAGGCTCATTTTTTGAACCCGATGCAAAATGTGTAGCGTAAGTGCGAGCTACGGAATTGATTGCATTGGCCGTTCGGAACGCTTGTGTGAGTGTTCGAGAGCTTGATGGAGCGCACAATGACGCAAAAGTGCGCAGTGCACGAACGCACAACATCCCGCAGTTTGTCGACGGAACAGCGCCTCTAAGTAGGCTGAAATGGAAAATGCAGGAATTATTTTTAGCAGGTCGAGGAGGAAGATTGTTTGTTCGGAACAAACAGACGCGCTCTCTGCTCGTTCATCATTCAAACAATGGTAGGAGAACTCCTAGATCCAAGCTTGTTTGCCATACGAAAAATGCTGATGCTAATCATCAGGCTGCTCAAATATCTACAGGAATGTCCGAGTTGCGGGAGATAACTAAAATGGAGCGCATAGGTGCGCGAAAGACTCATATGCGTTGAGAGTAATTAGTAACTAATGACTGCTAGGCGCACACTCGCATATCCGAGGTCTTGGGCTTGACGACCGTCTTGAACCGCGAGCCAATTCGCAGGGTATGGTAGGACAGGCCAAAGCACGAAAAGCTGCGGGCATGGTCATCAAGATGGTACAAGAGGGACGGATAGCGGGACGCGCTATATTGTTCGCTGGACCACCTTCGACGGGGAAGACAGCTATCGCACTAGGTAGGTCTATAATTACGATCGACTTACAACAGATGAATGACACTCTGCAGGCATGGCGCAGACCCTAGGCTCGGATGTACCGTTTACAATGATCGCTGGTAGCGAGGTGTTTTCATTGTCGATGTCCAAGACTGAAGCGCTGACACAAGCCATACGGCGGAGTATCGGCGTGCGCATCAAAGAAGAAAGTGAAATTATTGAAGGAGAGGTTGTCGAAATCCAGATCGACCGCAGTCTAACTGGCGTATGTGTACCATATCTCAGTCATCAAAGTTACGGGGTACTAACTACCTTCCACAGGCCACTAAAACCGGGAAACTCACGATAAAGACGACAGATATGGAAACTATTTATGACCTGGGTACCAAGATGATAGATGCGCTTTCTAAAGAAAAGGTTCTTGCAGGTGACGTGGTAGTGATCGACAAGACGTCAGGGAGGGTCACAAAACTTGGTCGCTCATATGCGCGTTCAAGAGATTATGACGCCATGGGTGCAGACGTGCGTTTCAAACTTTTTTACGGTCAGAATCAAGCGGTGCTAATCGAAATTGCAGACAAAATTCGTGCAATGTCCCGAGGGCGAAATACAGAAACGAAAAGAAGTCGTGCACACAGTATCATTACACGAGATCGACGTGATCAACAGTCGGACGCAAGGCTTCCTTGCCCTCTTCGCAGGGGATACGGGCGAGATTAAACCCGAGCTTCGTGACCAAATCAACTCCAAGGTTGCTGAATGGAGGGAAGAAGGCAAAGCAGAAATCGTACCTGGTGTATGTCACTTCTTTATAATAGAGCTCCGTGACTAACGCTGATATAGGTCCTTTTCATCGATGAAGTACACATGCTTGATATCGAGTGCTTTTCATTCTTGAACCGTGCGCTTGAGAACGAGCTGTCGCCTTTGGTGATCATGGCTTCGAATCGAGGAATGTCGCGTATACGAGGAACGAAGTTCAGAAGCCCGCACGGACTACCTGTTGACCTACTCGATCGTGTCCTCATCGTCAGCACGAAGCCTTACGCCGAAGAAGACATCCAGCAGATCATTCAAATCCGGTGAGTCCTATTTCCACGCTATATATTTCTAGTCACTAAAATCTTGAACACAGTTGCGATGAAGAGGATGTGACCCTGACCCCAGAAGCACAAAGCGTTCTCACCTCGATGGCAACATCCACGACCCTGCGGTATGCCCTCAACCTGATCTCTTGTGCGCAAGTAATCGCACGGAAACGGAAGTCGGATGCAGTGGACGTGGAGGATCTCCGTCGAGCGTACACATATTTTATGGATGAGAAGCGGAGTGTGCAATGGCTGAAGGAGCAACAAGGCAGCTTGGTGTTTGAGGAGGCGGGTCAGGATGATGCGGTTATGGGGGATGCGATGGAGCCGTAGGTGTCACTGCTTTGGAGAGGAGAGACTTGTTTGTTTCGTGAGCAATCATGTTTGCTTGGCGAAATTTATCCGATAGCGCGCCAGGCGTTACTATGTAAGCACATTACAAATGCATCGTGCTCTTTGCTTTTCATAAATAAAATTTGTTCTTGTTTTTCCTTCCAATTTTATGAGATGACACCTAATAGACTAGGGAGCAGCTCGTCTGTTTGTATAAACCGGCTAGTCAGCAGTCTAAGACGCGACTGCTTGCCTCGTAGATGTATATTCGTGTGTATGTCTCAAAATCAGACCCACCTTCGGCGTCACTTTATTTCATGCAGTTAACTTTACAACAAATTCACGGGTGGAATCCCAAGCAAATATAATAATTTTCAATCAACTACGACGAATACTGCAGTACTGCTCAACTGAACCAAGCACCACGAAAAAAAACGACCTCGAAAGCAGAAATGCCAAAGATACAAGTGCTGGTAGAGTCCAGTATAATGAAATGTAAGCAGCGAGCCCGAATATACAATAGAGTAGGAGGGGATGTGTATACGCCGTACGAGTAAGTGCGAGATGTACGCGTAGGATACACGTCAAAGGAGCAGTCAGAACGAGCGAGTGTAATGTGCAAGGAGCGTGGTGGAGCTATTAGCTATACTATACTACAGGAAGGCAAAACTGAGAGCAGCGCAGTTCGATATATCGCGACATACAATATCAGTCATATTCCCATTGTGGCTGGGCCTGCCGAGTGAGGAGCCTGAGGATTGGGGCTCATGGACTGGAGACAGGAAGCATGGATTAATGTAGAAACTCCTTACTGTCCTTCTCTGTTCCGCATGCGGTGTCGCAGCCTTTGGATTCGATGTCTACCATGTCGTAGTCATCGCAGGGCTCATCAATGACAGACACGACGGTGGTCTCCACATTGACGTTCAAGTGTGCCTAGATGTGATCATTAGCGCGTTTTACCAGGCAAACGGTGACATATACGTACATTCTTGTTAGGTGAGAAAGGACCCAAGATACGTTGCTGTAAGCCACGAGAAGAGTGAGTGTCACCGCATGATAAATGAATATGGAACACGGACCGATGATTTGTGAATGTTCATCGAGGCAGGGTACACATCGGCCTCGCGCTGACTCGAGAAGGTATGGTCTGAACGCAAGCGCTTGCGTGTGTTTAGTCTAACAAATATTAGTTGGTCGGTAGAAGGACATGCAGGATTTGACTTACGTGGCGAGAAGGGAATTGGCATACACTGGTCACAGTCATTAGTCATTTGCAGGGTAAAACTATGAATTCACACGTACGCTTCGAGATGGCGAAGTGCATTCCGAGGAAGATCAAGTTATGTCGCATAACCATCCACTGGTTTGTGCATTAGAAGACATTCCTCTGAAAATAGATGCCTCTTACGCAAATGAGGGATGCGATTGTGACAGCGCTAAAAAAATATTAACGACATCCTGAATGATGGCCGTGAGCACTTACCAAGTAAAACTTCCAGTCTCGAGTGTATACAAGATTAATGAGTTGATGATGTGGTTCATTCTAGTGACTCATCAGATGAAATAGACATGAAGTGAGGAGCGGTCCTACGTTGCGAAACCAGTGCGACTCCGTCCGAGGAATGTGACCATGACCACGGTTATGATGAATTCCACAGATGCAGATAGGGTGACACCGGTAGTGAACACCCACTACATTACGGAGTGAGCTTTTGAACGATGTCCTCGGCGTTTCCGCCCACTTACTGATGGGAATGGCTTGATGAATAGCGAGTAGTGGCGAAGTCGCAAGCTACGAAGACTCACGTAAGGAAACAAAATTTTGTAAATTCTGTGAAACTCACATTTCGGTTGTTGAAACTTGCGAGAGCCCGTTAGTAATATATAAAAAAACAAATTGCCGAGAGTAACGTACCACATGCAGCGACTGCGGTTTTATGATGAGCATAAACAATTGAAAAATGAAAAATAAAGGAACTCACGAAGACGCAAAAATGCCAAGAAGACCTGATCATCGAACATTAGATTTAGTGACGGTAAACTGGTACGGCTGAACCACGTACAAGGGGCGCAGCGAAATACCATTTCTTTGTCACTGAAAGAAGCTTAGCTTGGTACACGGTAACCAGTTTCAACATTACTGACGTTTACGAACTCTGTTCGCGAAGAAACTGCACAGGAACAGATATAAATCACCGTCATGCCAATTCAGTGTAGGAAACAACAAACCAGTGGACGAGGAAGGTAACCGCGGCAGTTATGGCTACAGAAAGCTATATGAAGAATTGTTAGACCGGTTAGTTGACCGCAACAGAGAACACGAACACCTAAGGACCTAAAGTGCAGTTGTACCATAAATTACGGTGCAAACAAAAGCATTTCAGCTGACTCACCTTGGGATGACATCCATCATTTCTGGTTTGTTGAAATTAACGATAACGCATTCCCAGACGGAGACGATGATGAGAATTGTGTGCATCATGTCCAGTCCCCTGCACGACAGTAAAAAAAACATTTCCAACCATGTCAAACTTGTGCACCCACCAGACGATCAAGACCTCGAGTCAGTATCAAGTTAGAAAATAATTTGGAGGAGCAACGTATAACCAAACTCACCAAAATTTTATTTTGAGTGCAATCCGAGGGGTAGAATTTGAAATACAAGACGGTTTGCACGAACACAATACCGGTGAGGCTTGATACAACGTGTCACAGAGGCGTCCCGATAACAGACGAAGTATTACTCACCCGCAGCCAATGCAAGTGCCTAGAAAGATCGCACCGTATACCGTCGCGACGGTGGCTACATCGCCGGCTACCATGTTTTGAGGTGGAACTTGAGAGGCCCAGGGGGGAGTAAAGACAGTAAGTGGAAGAAAAGAAAAACAACCACAAAAAAAAAGGTTAGACACACCACTGGACCTTTATGTAGGTACGTGATGATTAAAATTAATATCGGAAAGCTGGTCGAGATCCAGGCATGCTTTCACTGATCTCGTCATCGCGAGTAATAGAATTCTCTGATTCTAGTTCGAAGAATTCGGTATACGGTAGCGGCACAGCCACATAGGCAGGGTCAACTTCCCGTACGGCACAGGCTAAATCCGCATTGAACCTGATAATTCGGATCTTCGTTCAAACCTGAATTCTATATAGGCAAATGAACAAGGCATATATGTGTTGACAAGCTTGGTGAATATGAACGTGGATAGAGCTGGGTTTGGGCTGTGGAAAGTGGACGAGCGCCCACTCGTTTAAACGAATTCCCACCTTCATCATTCTCTAAACACCGCCTCAGCGCCTGCACACTAATAACGTTTCCTCGGCACCTAATAAAGCTCGCAAAGTCTCCCACAAACGATCAGAAACATTGCTGTGCAGTGTTGATTGTGCGGGTGGGCGCTTCACAGTGTACATGCATAGATGTCTGTCTGACACCGCCGCTCATGGCTAGAAAAAAACTATCGCTGAGTTGCGAGCGCAATAAATCTATGCCGTACGTTTATTACGCCGTCTCCTCCGGACTGTGGGGGCGAACAACACTGGATGGAGTAGCTGGGGAATCTATTGTTTGACCCGTCACAGTCAAGTTCTTTAGTGCTTGTATTTCGCTGAGGTTTACCATAGCTAGTAGCATCATGCACGTGGCTATAGTACTACGAAGCTATTTCAAATCCCTAGCTAGAGTTCAGGTTAATAATCAGAAGGCCATGATGCAAACTTGAAGAAAAGTTGAGCCTGATAACAGAATTTAATTTCGGGAGGTGAAAAAGTGCGGCTGGGGATCACGTAACCCGCCTGGCGGCAAGCGAGCGCCACTAGTACTTCGGGCCCGCGCCTAACAACATACTCTAGTACCTAATACACCACCCGCACCCTCCAACACATGTCTCTTTACGTCTCTGCTACGACCTGCAAATCCTTTGTTTCATTCTCCTCGGACTGCGAGCCTTGTGGGCGGTGTTAGTGGTGCACAATAATACGACCCGAGGCGCTACATAGGGTAGGCTAATGTTTTTTTTTGTTGGCTCGGCTAACTTTAGGACATATGGAAATGCTTCCCTCATCGTCGACTCTGCCGTCATTCAGGCCTCCCATAGCCACGATGAGATGATCTTGGGCGCTGATAGTTTCGTTGGAATCACTTTGTTGGTGAGTTGTCGTGTGTATAATGTTTAAAAACAAATTCTTTCATAACTGTGGGCGCTGGGCATACGCTAGATGACGGCAAGTTTGAGACATTGAGTAGGATTCGTTCCACCGTTTTGGATGCGATCCCTGAACTGTCCGGCGGACTGGAGTTCCCGGACTCCACGAATACTGAAACGCTGACGATTGAATATTGAACTTTATCAAGGCTCTACGCCACTTTTGACCATTATCCAGCCAGTACGATTGGCTACCTGATTAGCTTCACAAAAGCCTTCATTAATCGTTCTTATCGCCGAATGATAGTACTAGTCTATGGTAGTGGTCTCGGACGAGCAATCCATTCTGAGACGCGAGCCTCGGACGCTTCGATCTCCATTCTTCGGGTTTTTCTTCTATTTTATTTCTCCATTTACAACTGTCACTCGACAACAATCTGTACCTTAGGAATGAATCTCACTGGCAAGCATATATTATAATATAAAATACAAATCTGTCACAAAAAAGATATGATCTACTGCTTTATGACGAAAAAGGTTAGTTACCGGAGTGACTCGAGCTGGCTGGACCTCATCCGATCGAGACCAGGAATCGATATAGAAATATCGGGGTTGGCACTGCACCCCGCCCCGGTTGCAATTATACCGATCAGTACTGATATGAATTTGAAAATGTTAGAACCAGGCTATCTAGCTCAAGGACTTGGAATCTAGAAGGAACAAGCGTCTTCTATGGCCTGACTAGGGGAGACTAATACATTGGAAAAGGTCTAGACCACGGCAGCAACTACCACTATGCTAAAAGTGAGTACTGTCAGGGTCGATTAGTCAGCAGATAGCTCTGGCGCACTGGCCCAAAAACGGATACAAACCAACCGCCATAGTCGAAGACAGACGAAATCAACTCAAATGTACGTGCCATTAATGCACAAACGAATCTTGTGTCTGACTGCAGTTGCCGTATATGTATCGTGACTACTGGCGACCACCCGGTCGAGACTTGCCCTTTTCTGTGTTCTACTTCACTCAGCGAGCATAATAGAACGACACAAGTGTTTGCGTGCTTGCTTCCCCTCAGCTCTTCGCGAATCAAATATTTCTATCAGAAATTTATCCTTTCTAAACTCTGTTTCATTTGCCAACGACCACTTCCTGCATTCGAGAGCTCGACCAGTCCTGCGGTCTATAATCAGTGCAGCGGCGGCGATCAATTCCAGGAACAATCGCCAGGCGAAAACAGAAATTCTTGTCACGCTCATATCAAGTCGGAAATGATCATGGGCGAGTACTCGAGTAGTAATTCCTATACGCCTCGGCCTTACTAAATCGGTTTGATACCTTTATGTGTTTTTGACTCACTGTCCGTAATGCGCACTTTTCCGGGAGAAGATTACCTACCAGTTCAGCACTGCAGTGTTAGTCGAACCAGACGGTGTCTTAGCCGAGAAGTGAGTTCATCAATTTTATTCTCGCTCTTCGTGTGAAAAAGGTACAAGTACCACTCTTGCACCCTGTCCTTCTTTGACAGGTGGAGCGTACGCGTAAGGGTTGAGCTGTTCTTGTGGTATTGATTGATGTCGCGAGTCGGGACGTACGCTATCACGATCAGGTGGGACGCGCTGCGGCCAGAACATATGTCGACACGGAACTGGTCCGGTGCTTTCTTCGCACGATGAAGTAGCCGTCTTGAAGTCAGCTGGATGTTATCTCAGTATCTGCGTGCACGGAGTGGTATAAGTTTGAACGGCCCCACTTCCACGCACTCACTCTGATAAGCACTCTCTCCTTTGCTGTCTGATTCTCGCAGTAGGTTTCGTCGCATTATCTGGTTTGATATGATTTCTCATTAGATTAGTATGCCTGGAACCACTCTTCCCCCTTTCCCGGATGATGTTCGAACACATCCGCTTTTGATTGTTGACTTTGAGCTTATCAAGGCTGGAGACAGGGAGGAAATCGATCGATTGTGGGAGGCTGCGACAACGCTCGGATTCTGGTAGTACGTCATAAGAGTTGGATCATTTGCCGAACATGAGTCGGACCTACTAGATCCTTCGGACAGTTTGAAGAACCATGGCGCAGATCAAGAAGCCAACGACATGTTTGATGTGGGTGCAGAGACGCTGGCTTTGCCCCTCGAAGAACGGTTGAAGTTCGAGCAAGGGGACAACGGTCAATCTTTCGGGTCTGTCATTGACATGGCTCACACTGGCAAGCGTGTCTTATCTTATCTGGATTTTTGATCAGATACAAGAAAGTGGGAGCTCAAGCGATCGATGGAACGGGCGCGTACTTCCAGACCAGATCACTAGCAACAGACTGACATAAACCCAGGCAAATTCTTGGACAACATCGAGTTCATAAACGTCTCTAAAGACGATGCGCTCGCATATCCACGGGTCGTTCACCTCACTTATCCATCGACCATAAACGCTCGCATGGAAAACACCGTTGCGCCATTTGTCCGCAAGTCTCTTGACGTGACATATGTCGTGTTGAACATATTTAATGATAAGCTTGGACTGCCGGAAGGCACTTTAGAGAGTATGCATGCTATGGATGAGCACAGTGCCTGCGAGGTCAGATGCACTCGCAGCCCCCCTGTGCAGGACAAGGAAGCGATGGAAAGAGCTATGCTGGCTGCCCATACTGATTTTGGCAGTCTGGTGGGTCGCTTGATACATGCGGGTATTGTAGTGACGGAAATATATGTTTCACCAGACCTTCCTGCACAATCGGCTAGGTGGACTCCAAGTGATGCCACCTGGTCATGACGAGTGGTCCTACATCAGAGTAAGCATTTCTCTTAGGTGGCCGCAACGGACGCTCACCAACGCATAGCCCATCCCTGGACATGCTATTTGCAATATTGCGGATGCGCTATCCATTTTCAGCGGAGGCATTCTGCAGTCCAACATTCACCGCGTTGTGTATGTACATGCCAGTGAGGACCTGCTTGTGCAAACTTGCTGATTTTTCGAATCATCACGGATAGTCCACCTCCCGGTGCACAGGCAGGATACGAGCGGTGGTCCCTAGTTTTCTTCACCCGTCCGACCAGCTCGAAAGTTCTCCGGGCCCTTGTCGAATCCAGTCCCATTATCGTAGACGCTGTGAAGAAGCAACCTGACAAGAACTTCGAGAGCGGTTCTACTGCTGCCGAGTGGCTCGCAAGAAGAGTCAGGAATCAGAGAATTAATAACAGAAGGGTGAGAATTCCAGTCGTGGTGGATAGGATAATTGATGCCGACATGTTACAGGGACCAGATACATGGACTGCGAGTCGTGGCACTGAGCACACTCCAACGGCAGCTTAGGTTATTTGTCTGCACTATTCGACAACCAGGTTTGAGTCAGTGCGAAGGTTCTTTGTACGGTTCTGGTTCTTAATTAAAGTGAGAACACAATTTACTTACTACAAACTTGGGGAACTTGTTCTTTGCATCAGTTCTGAGCGATTCTGAATTCTGCGATGTGTAGAGGAGTTGACGGTATCCAAGATGGCTTCGAGCTCGACTCGGTCTTTTTAGATTCCCCGAGGTGCGTCACCCTCTGACGAGTGAAAGATGGTAACCAGTCCATGGGGAAGTTCCCCGCACTTGAGAAGACGAGAACTGATTAGCTGAATGATTGCGTAAAGTGGAGCCGGGTAAACGAGCGATCACTTCGTAGAATTCAGCTCTTACGGAGCAACGATTTACGCATGCGGGAATCAAGGTTGCGTGAACTATGTGGTCATGTTGCAATTTAAGGTGCGAGGCCGCGCGAATGAACGGTACTCGCGACATGAGATGACGACAGCAAGAAAGTCGTGGGTCTCATATCGATAGACCAGATCTTGAAACATTCAACCCGACAGGAGCTCCATGTCTCCTGAAGCCGAGTGGTGATGTGTTGTCTAACTCGCGGGAGGGTCCCCACTCTGCCATGTTTGATCCCAGCATTTCAAGAAGAGACGTGCGACATGTTTTTTTTTGTCCTTGGAGCGGCTGTGAGATTGTAATTTGCTCTATCACAGCCGCCACACGCTCAGGGAAAACAATCAGTGTATGCAGAATAGCGGAAATCCAACTGGTCTGTGAACGATGGTAAATCTGCGATGGTCACGATGTATAGTCAGTCATTGCGCAAACAGGGACACTGCATACATCACACGACACCACCAGACTAGATTGAGGCGGGTACTCAACTCGCATGAGCCTGGAGTTTGTTTCGTCGAGGGTCTGTGCTGCATGATGGAGTGACCTGAGAGGATCATCCTGGCTGTGTTTCAAACCAATATTGATACGGGCGTATCGAGCGTGGTGTCGATCAATGAGGTATGACAATTGGAACTACGCAGCAGATTAAGAGTCAGGCTATTCATGATGTGGCACACCTAGGCCCAGCATCAGGACGTCGAGTTGGCGCAAGAATGAAGGGTGTAAACTCGCTCGTGAGATTTGCACCTATGGTGATTTGCTGAACCGCTGGTCTTCAGATAAATCTATAGGCACATAGTGAGAACAATATTTGACAACTTTGAGTGAGCATGAAAGCCTAGCACAGATATTTGCAATTCAAATCGGTTGACCGCGAGCGTGACCAACGTGACGTGACATAACGAGTTCTGTGACCTTGTCGTCTCATTAACTGACTTGAATTTATCATTAGGGTCTACTGACAAGGATTTTCATCCTACACACATGGATCCATCTGAAATATCACCCGAATACGAGCTCACAGTCCGCAACCACATTCGCCAGACCTTCCTTCCTTACGTCAGGAAGTACATTACCAGAGACCATGTCGCATATACCGAGTCTAAGCTCGAGCAGGTCCGTTGCAATTATTTCCGACCAATAATACATCATATGACATAAGATGTGGCGAAGATCTTCACAGAATCCTTAGATTTTGTCCCATTAGCGGACCCGCACGTGCTCGTGCTACCCCCAGATCCACTCGATACGCTCGTCAGGTCTCTGAAAGATCTCGACTTCTCTTTTGACGAGCGCTTGACGACAGACGGAGATACCGTGCGCAAGATCAAATCATCACTCAAGACTATTGTGGGTGAAGGCAAGGAACTCCGCAGCGAGACATGTTGGCAGGAGGAGGATCACATGTGTCAGTTGTGTTCCCTTTCATCGCTCACACTATCTTTGAGGTGACGTGTTGTAGATGCACGCATTGCAGAGATATACAGACCTATGACACCAATACTTACCAACCGCGCGCGAAAGCAGACCCCGAAAGCAGGTTCCAATGCTTTCCGCGCATCTCTCCCTCGCACACAGCCTGCGCTATTCGAGCACATCGGTGTCAAGTCTGTAGTGGTAGCACAAATCGAGGATTCGGATATACCTAACTTGGAGGAAGTTCTGTGCGCGATTTTTCTCTTGCTCTTAAATTACCACTTACGAATTTGGAACAGGAATGTTCGTCCCACGATAGAATCCACCACTCGCACTTATATCCTTTCGCTATTTAAATCGGCAAATCCACCTGCACAATTAACCGAGACAAACGTACATGTCGCTTCTTTCCTACGCGCCGATTCACCACCGCTTCAGATTCAACGTCCACTTTCTCCCCCCCTCTTTTCCCGATCTCAAGCCAGCA
This sequence comes from Suillus fuscotomentosus, assembly GCF_016647785.1. Classification (NCBI taxonomy): domain Eukaryota; kingdom Fungi; phylum Basidiomycota; class Agaricomycetes; order Boletales; family Suillaceae; genus Suillus; species Suillus fuscotomentosus. The sequence goes on from NW_024539723.1 coordinate 65,378, forward strand.
CGGGTTCGTTATGGACAGGTATTACGAATGCAAAAGACGTCGTGGGTAGGCTGAATGCTGCCCCTGCTCCGGTTCCGGAAGAGCTAGAGGACAACGTAGATAGCGGTAACATGTCGATCGTTGATGGATGGGGTACGTGCGCCGTTCCCAGTTCTTCATTCTTAGTACGTGGGGGAAAGGCTGACTATCAAATGCTTAGCTGTCCTCCCAATCTCTTCTCCCCCTTCCGCTTCGCCTCTCTCCTCACAAGGCACAGAAATCGACGAACTATGGGAGGCATCATCGACTCCGCCTGGCACGCCTGCTACAAGCCTTTTCAGTGCTAGAATGGGTGAGCATATATTCATATATGCAATACATTTCTCTGATTTTACCCTCCAATCATGCTTTTTTGGATTTTCATTATGGGCTGGTAGACGAAGTAGAGATCCCGCGTATTCATAAACCCGGACACGTACTCCCACACTCACTGAAACCAAGGGGTTCTAACAGGTGCGTGCTGCAGTCCATACACGAGCACTCACTCACTCGCTTTTTCAGTCTCAAGTCACTTATCGAGCACCTGAAGCCTGTGGCTACTGTGAAATCAAAAGAAGGCCATACTACAGCACCGACGAATCAGAATACTAATATTTCGTATTTATCTCTTCCCCAAGCGCAGAGGATGGAGGATCATTGATGCAGAAGACTCTATGCTCGGGCAGCCACCTTCTGTTTGTACTGCTTCACCTCTGCCTGCGCATGCGGGAAGAGACAGAAGAAAGAAGTCAGATCAAGATCAAGCCTTGGAAGACATTGATGTGGAACAGGGTCTCGACATGGCTCTCAGGCATATATACCAAACGGTGCAGCAGGAGAACATCGAGGGGTGTGTATTGCGGGAGAGGTTGGATGAAAAAGATGTTGCATTGATGGATGGTGCGTTCGTTTCTGCCATTTTTTGGGGTTTGATGACAGTCTTCGTAACTTCGTTCTTTTTGATATACTTTCTCGATGTTTTCTTTCGAATGTCTTTCGGATTTCTACAACACCGACCTCGGCAGTG
>NW_024539724.1:0-66078 GCF_016647785.1 Suillus fuscotomentosus
CACTCTATGCTCATGACTCTACGTAAAGCCCAACATACACTTGATTTTAATAATGCTGCAGTATGCTTTTTTTAGCTATAAAAACACATGAGGACATTGCTGGTGACTGAAAGGGTTTAATAGAAACATACCACTTGCCATTTGGTCTTGCAAACTAGACCACTCTTTCCTGCACCTCTCTGATGTGGGAATTTGAATTTGAGATTGGCAGATGCCTGATTAAAGGCAGGCATCTTGAAGCCTCCATCTCCAGATGAAGGTATGGCAAGCAGCAGGAAGTCCAGAAAGGCACCTTCCTCCGCTTTTGTCCACATTGCAGGAGGCTTGCGGGTTGCGCTAGAGGCAGCATCAGAAAACCTAGATTTTTCCTGATTTATCTGAGATGTCTGATGAATCTGATATCAGATCAAAATCTGATTTCAGACAACTGCTCTGATATCAGACACTAAAAAGATAAATCAGCACCATCAGCACCATCAGCATACAGTCAGACAGACCTATCAGTTTAATCAGATACTTTAGACATCAGGTAAACAGGCAGATCAGTAATTTTAGGTACAACAGAGGTCAGAATCACAGGCTATATGGGCTATCAGCATGGTCAGACAAATCAGACATCAGATTCACAGACATATCAGCTTCATCAGACATCAGACAGTCAGATCATTGAGTAATATCAGATGTAACAGTTTGTCAGATCTACCAAGATCATTAGAATTAGATTTGCCTGCCACTTTTCAACTACAGTTTTGTATTCATTGCTTAATGAAAGTTATTGAGAATCAACTGCCCTGTGTTCTCCTGAAATGACCCAAAATCAAAAATAACATGGTGATATAGTTGAAAGTGGCATTTTCAATATTTTGCCTCTATTGTGAGTAGGTTCTGAACTGTAATGTCACATTGCACATGACTAGAAAATATAGTATTGTAATTGTTACAGAGATACAAATGAGTAATTTGGTCCAATTGTACTTTTTTAAGTGACTGTGTCAGACATCTCAGATTACTAGGTCATTTGTATGTAGCATAGTATACTATATTTTACTTTAAATGTCAACAAATGGACAGGACAAAACTAGTGATAGACTTGTCTCAAATAATCTCACAAAGTTTGTTAGATAGCTAAGGATTATAGAGTAATAGTTGAGGAAGTGAAACAAAAAATATTTCTAAGTCAGTGGAGTGTGGTATATATATAAATTATAGTTGTATATATGAAAGGTCTTATGGCCAAGTGGTTAATGAGGCTTGAAGTTGGGCAGCTTCGACATGGCAAGGGTTCTCACGCAAACGGTCGACCGTTTTTTCAAAGACCGACAGACCGTTTGGACCGTTTGAAAAGCACGTGAGGTCAAAGGTCACGTGACGCCGGGATTTGCCGCACTTACAGAACATGGCGCGGGGGGCGACATCTAACACGCTCGAAGCTCTCAAAGCAGCGTGCGTTGCCCCCGTGTCTGTTCCCATTCCGAACAGGAATCATTGATCTTGTTCTCTACGATCTTGTCTTTGGCAGAATAATATCATTGATCCTGTTCTCCTACGATCTTGTCTTTCGGCGGAGTTCTCCCTACCTATCTTTGTCTTCCGGCAATGTCTTAAGTTGTTGAGTGGGCCTGCTGAGCAGGCCCACTCACAAACGAACACGGTGAGTCGACGACGAACAAACGGACCATAATGCCATTGACGGAACGGACAGAAACGAACGGACAAACGGAACGAACGCCGGATCAGAACGAACGGACGAAATGGACGAACGGATCCAACGAATGGGAAGCGGGGGAAGCGGGGGAAGCGGGTAATTAAACGGGGGGGATATTTGGAATTCGTTAGTGCGAGAATGGGAGCTGGGAGGGGGAGCCAATCAGAACAGGGTAACCGGTGCGCGACTCAAAGAATCTGTGCGCGACTCAAAGAATCTGTGCGCGACTCAAAGAATCTGTGCGCGACTCACCGAAAAAAAATGTTACTGCTGCAGGTAGTTAATCCTCAGCCACTCCTCACCGTTGCGAGAGACAATCCGGTCGCGGGGAGTGGTTGGGTCAGTGACGAAACCCTTGAACAGTCAAAAAAGCACCATGTTATCCGACTCGTGAACCTCGGTGCGTGAAATCAGCAGCTTCAAAAATGCTTCGGTCTCGAGCAGGTCCGTCTCTCCTGGTCCCTGCATGAAGACGTGCTCGTAGACGCGCTGGACCGTCGACAGGAACACGTGAGGGTGGAATGTTCGGCCCTCAGAGAAGATTCCTCGTGGCTGAGGCCAGGGAGGCAGTTCCTCGCCGGCAGCCTTGGAGGACTGCTTGACACCATCTGCGCAATACCCCTTCTTGTGGTTGAGGGGCGAGTTCTCGGGTCCTGGATACATAATTGTTTGACAGCGGGAGCATGTCTGTGCCTTTCGAGCCTTGAAAATAAAATGATGGTTGATGTGTCAGCGCAAACGATGTGCAAACGACCAAATGCAAGTGACTGACCTTTCTGCCTGGCTCTTCCTTCACAAGTGGGACGACGGAACAATGACGGCGCCAAAATGACTCACTGTTTTTGCGTGCTGTTTACCCAATGTTAAAGTAGTTTGGGGTGTTTGCAAACGGACTCACAGGTATAGTCATTCTTGGTGATTTTGCTCATCAGCTTCGGCTCGATGTCACCCAGCGCACGTAGGAGGGCTTGTGGGTTCTTCTGGACGACTGACTGGCCCTTTTTCTTGATGAGACGGCGGTTGTACTCTTCTGTCGCCAGCACCCAGCGCTTCGAAGTCATTTGATATGACAGCCATTTGAACTCAGCCCGCATTTCCATAAATAGATAGAACTCGTCCGAATTTTGGAAGGTGAGCGAGCGAGGATCAATACCCGTGGAAATGGAGAACAGGCGCTGAGACCGGGTCTGGCCTGCCGCGATAGCCATCGAGTTATTGATGCCAGTGCTGCCAAGCACTGGGCAATCCTGTGAAGAATTCGGGAGGGAGTTTTCGCGTGTAACGCTGGTCGGGTGTGATGGGACATACCTCTGTGGTAGCCCCAGGAATCACCTGGCAATCCTGTGAAAGAATTCGGGAGGGAGTTTTCGTGTGTAACGCTGGTCAGGTGTGATTGCACATACCTCTTGGTCGGGTGTGATAGCAGTGCTGGCAACCACTGGGCGATCCTGTGAGAATTCGGGAGGGAGTTTTCGCGTGTAACGCTGGTCGGGTGTTGATTGCACATACCTCTGCAGTAGCCCCAGGAATCACTGGGTGATCGCTGGTGACTCCAGTGCTGGGGGTGATTGCATTGCTAATCCCAGCGCTGGGGGTAATTGCGTTGCTAATCCCAGCGCTGGAGCAATCCTGTGAGGATTAGGGAGGAAGTTTTCGCGTGTAACGCTGGTCGGGTGTGATGGGACATACCTCTGTGGTAGCCCCAGGAATCACCTGGCAATCCTGTGAGAATTCAGGAGGGAGTTTTCACGTGTAACGCTGGTCGGGTGTGATAGCACATACCTCTTGGTCGGGTGTGATAGCAGTGCTGGCAACCACTGGGCGATCCTGCGAGAATTCGGGAGGGAGCTTTCGTGTGCTGCACCGTTGATGGTCTTACACAGAAGGAAAGTACGCATCGAGTCGTCCAGTACCTGGGGCCATGCTAGGAACTTCTGTGCTGGGCAATGCTAAGGTTCGTAGTTTTTTGATGGTGCCGCCGCTGGCATCCCCTTCATCGTCCGAGTCCAACGAGATGCAGACAGCCTTTCTCTTTGGTGCTGAAGGTTTCTGCATGAAAAAAAATGAGATATGGGGGGGTTGAATGGAGGTGTTGTTACTTACCATTGGTCTTGAAGTTTCAGCTGGGAGCGTAAGAAGGGCGGGGTCGATTTGCCACTCGTTGATGATGACATTCCGACTGGCAAGAAACGCAAGGTCGACTTCCTCACCTGTGGTGGAGTCAACAGACGAATCAAAGGAGTCAAGTAGGCCCTTCTCAATGTTCTCCTCCTTGATCAAAAGACCACCGAATGTCGCTACATGATCTGACATAACTAACCCAAAAGTCTCGCCTGAGTCGATGTCACCAAGCTCAGGAAGAAGCTGCAGCTGAGAGTCAGTAGTTTTTTGCTGGAGCGTGTTGTGAAGCCTCGCTATGTAGTCACAGAGTCGGAGGTGATGTGAACCGTTGGCGAACTTGAGGAATGGCGTGAGTTCGGGCCTGCTGAAAGCCACTCGCACGTTGCGACGGAGGACAAAATCATGGCCGAGGGCAGCGAGCATCGTCACACCGCTTGGCTGTGCTCGCTGAAGGGAATTCCACCCTTTGTGGGATCCCTCAATGCGACTCCCATCAGCTCTGATGCCTTGGACGCTGCGCTCGAGGCACCCTCTGCGGACATGTTTCAACTGTTCTTGGTGAACCTGAGCCATTATTGTCAGTAGCGATCGATTACAGTGGTACTTAGCGAAAAATGAAACTTACTTTCTGCGCTGCAGCTGACCAAACACCTTTGTCTGCCCATTTGCTGAATGCCACCATAAGCCTCCGTTCCTGCTCTGCTCGGTCCCAGTATCGCGCAGGCTGACCTTTCTCGGCATGCGTCTTGAGAATGGCGCCTGTGATGTCAGCAGCGACAGCGCCTCGATAAGGACTTTTGCTCGATTGGAGCATGACAGCGATGTATCTTCAAGTGCACATTGAGTAAGTAGACACTAAGTAGAAGTAGATGCATGGCATTCACCTCGCACTAAAGTGCCAAACATCGAGCTTTGAATCTGTCTCCAGCATTGCAGAGGTCACTGCATTTCGAACTTGGCAGCAATTATCAGCGACCATCATCTTTGGCTGGGGGATGTTTAGAATGTCGTGGCGGTGCTTAAGACCTTGAAGGAGTTCAGTTATCTCTGCGTTCGTGCGCGTCTGGCAAAAGCGCTACATATGGAACGAATATGTCAGTGAAAAGCTTAGGTGAGTCATTGTTGAAACTCACCCATGAAATGATCTGATTGTCCTCATTCAAAACACTCAATATCCCACCTTTCAGCTCCCTAGACTTCTGGCGGTCCTTGTCGGTAAGTGTGGCCTTACTTGCTGCTTTGAACGTGTTGTCGAGTGAGCCGCATATGGCTGCCAGGTTAGAGAATTAGGTTCGTTGGTCACACGAGTCTTTCTGTAAACTAACCTGATAAAGTCTTCAGGTATTCTCCACTCTCCTTTTGCCTTGTGCGTGCGCAGAAGTCTAGGAAGACTTCTGTGATAATCTCACCCGAAATCGATTTGTCAGCATATGCAAGCGGGTCGCTGGCGCTCGAGAATGCCTGGAGTGTCTTCACAGCGCTCTTACTACCAGAGAAATAGTCGGTAAGTCTGCTATTTGCATTGCAGGTGGGCTGTATCTGAAACACTTCAAGGTATTCAAGCATTCGCCGCTTGTGTTCCAACAGGTGGAGCTCTTTGCGGCACACCGAATACGGTAAGAGTGTCTTTCTAAAAAGAAAGACTGCATGCACTCATGTCTGACTCTTTCTTCCAGCCCTGCAGAGGTTGTTGACGGGCGCATCTCCACCAGCAAGTCGAAGAGATCACGCGTTAGGGCACAGCGATAGAAAAAGATTGGGATGTTGCCTGTTCATTTGGTGAGTGGATGCTCCTGACATCTAATGCACAAAACTCATGAGGAATCTGCCAGTGCTCCCATGAACTCCAGTATGCAGCGCTCGTCGTTGCAAAACAGTAGCCCTCCAAGTTGGCTGGTTGATGCGCTTGGACATCTTCGGCATCTCCAGGTATGTTCTTGTCGGTTGCCTTCTTCATCTTTGTTGATTCCTTGCATGTATTGCATCGGAGTTGGGCGCCGAGTGCTGTCTCTTCGCAGATAAGACCATGGAGTTCGCGCGGCCCCGTGCTTGTCCACCCTTCCCAGGTGGTCTCCTTGTCAGAGCCGCATCGAGGACAGGTGGCAAGCTGTGGGTAGTAGAACGGGTGAATGACATTGAAGGGTTTGATGTACTGTGTTACTGGCTCTATGTCTTGATGTCCGAGTCCCGAGCGCTTTTGAATATGTATGTAAGACGGGGGCACGAATCGAGGCCCGAGCAATGGGATATTGAGGCCTAACTTATGTGTAGGCTCGATTTTCTTTGATCGAGGTCGACTCTTTTCCCATAGGCACTGCACGTATTCGACGACCTCGGCCTCCCACCTCAACTGAAACTCTGGACGTGGGTGGGTCTTATGGTTACGGGACTCTTTCCATATGCTGACTCGTTTCTCGACCTGTGTTTAATCCGTCATTCGACGAGTCAATGACAACGTCTCTGACGGCCAAAAGAAAAACTTACGTTTACAGTCCAGCTTTTCTCAAAGGCACTTTTATCGATAGGCGAGACGGCTGCCGAGTTTTTGAGGAGGTTGAGGACTACTTTAGGCTCGAATATTGACATGTCCTGCGAAGGTGTAGTACTGGTGGAGGTGGAGCCACAGACGTGTTTTAGGGGGTTCTGAGTCCTCTTTGACCTTTGACAACTACCACGCTATAACGTCTTGACGTGATCCCCGCTATACATATATTTTCTGCACGCGAGCTACTGCCGTTGAAAGAATATTGTCTGAACTTCTGATTGGTGGGTTGAAATTCCGAATTCACCACATCGTTATTGGAGTGCACACCGATCGCGTAAAATTCAGGGAAATACTAATTACTAGTTACACAGTAGTTCAATACTCAATGGCCCCGCACATCCATATTCCCTCCTGCAAGTCTACTGCAGGGAGAGCTAACACACATACTAGCACACATACAAACGCAGAGAAAGCGCTTGATGTGTTCACCGGCAGCTACGACACTGTCAGAGTTCGGCCGGACATCCAGATTCATCCCGCAGACATTGCGCACTTCGTGCAAGTCGGATTCGACGACCAGATCAAATCCTTTGCGACCCGCTCGGGCTTTCAGCCCACCGTTATTCAAGACATCTACAAAAATGTGAGTAGCTACAAAGACACGCAGAAGGTGGTGAGGACCATGCGCATTGCTGCCATGGAGTCAGCTAGAGTCGAGATCCAACAATTGAGGGATCAGAGGCTGCGAGAAGATTCAGATTCGGAGGACTTGTACGAGAGGCCAGAGAAGGCCAAGGGCGAGACGGAACCCAAAGAGGAAGAAGATTCAGACTCGGAGGACTTGTACGAGAGGCCAAAGAAGACTAAGGCCGAGACGGAACCTAAAGAGGAAGAGAACGATTGAATTGGCGAGTAGCGAGTAAGCGGCGTTTGTAAAGCTATCATTTAACTATTCAATGTCAGTATGTACCGCAAATACAAAAGATAAAACCGAGTTCAGAATTTCTCACCTTGGGGATATGGCCTTTAGAATGATAGGACTCGGGCCGATGGCTGCTCTTCGTCGAAACGTTGTGGACATTTTGTAAAGCTATCCATGTAACTAACTATTCAATGTCACCAGTCAGTATGTTACCGTAAATACAAAAAATAAACCGAGTTCAGAGTTTCTCACCTTGGAGATATGGCCTTTAGAACGGGCCAATGGCTGCTCTCCATCGAAACGTTGAGTCTGACTCCCTGAGTTAACCGAGGACGATCATTCTCATAGGACGCAGGACGCCAGACGCCAGACTCCCTGGGATCGTTTTCCGGCTTCGGAAGTCGGACCCCCTGCGAACCCTTGGAATCTTTTCGGCTCGCCTGCGGCGAGCTCCACCCTTGCCATGACCAATTTTTCTGAAGTTGTGTGTAATAGTCACATGATCTAACCTACACTTCAAAAGATATGAGTTCAATTCCTGTTATATGCAGTAATTATTTTCTTTAGTTTTCACCAAACTGTCTGAAATGTCTGATACCAGAAGTGGACCTCTCTGATATCAGACAATGTCTAATGTCTGATGGTGCTGAATGTCCTGCTATCAGGCCCTGCAGATAAATCAGGAAAAATCTAGGTTTTCTGATGAGTGACCAATACCACATTGACAGTGCCTCGAGAACATGGTGAATGTGACGAGATAGCACTAGACTTATCAGACATATCAACAATGGTATGTATCTAGATGGTGATGGTGATGGATGTAGCAGGTGATCCTGCTTATGTGCTGCCATCATGTGCAATTTGAACTGTGAATTTTGAACCTAGAATTTGTCGTCCAAATGGCATCTTACATTTTCCTACCCATCTAAAGCTCACTTTACCCTTGTTTAATCTAGCTACTTGTCAGTAATGTCCTGGCCCTGCACTTGCCCATAGAATGCAGAAAAACACCCAGGTTTGCCTGACCTGCCAGGACGCCAGCGATGATCACAGGCCCAGATAGCAGGCCACAAGGACAACAGAATTCTCCAGGAAACCCGCAAGACTCAAGAACAGGTTGCACTCGAAGGGCTACAATGGCTTGCAGCCATGCAGGCAGGTATGGAGGAGGCAGAAGAACAAAGTCTTACAGCCTATAGTGTTATATTGATATATCAAAATAGGACTATAAGCCTAAAATAAGGATATATCTGTTGTTGTAATCATCCTCCATCCAGATTGATATCCTCAGGGTGAATCATATTTTCCTATTTTTGTCACCTCCTTGGGCCTCCCTATTATCTCCACACTCCGCATTTTTAGCCTACTGTGGGAATCACCCCACAACACCCAAAACATCAACCATTTTTGGGAATCTCCACAATATCAATTATTCCCACCCCCTTCCCACCTCACTGCAGCCTCACCACCACACCACAATAGCCCCCTCTTTATATATAAGTAGTAGTTTAGCATATATGTATATAATATAATATAATATAATATAATAGACCGCTTTTTTGTCTATTTGTGTGCCTACTGCTTCTCCAGGGCTCTTTTAATATACATAGGATGGGGTACAGAACACTTTGGCATTTTTGCCCCTTTGGTAGGTAAGTGTTCCCGGGTACTCAGGACATGTTTATGAGCATATATGAAGAGATCCACATCTTTATTTGACCCCCTGAAGCGTCCTACATCAATAAATATAGCATATATATGAAAAAACACAAAATATGTTCCCAATTGATTATTTCTAGATGGATGTACTTGAAAAAATGATCCCCAGCATATATTCAATAGTAGGACCAATGCATCAGGAGCTCAGGACCATAGGAAAAGATCTTGTTGTGTAATGTATCTCCTCTCTCCTGGTGGTTTACCCCCTGTGAAATTTGTTTCTGTAGGACTGGATCTCAATTGAGGTAGGTGGTCCATCTCTATATATATTTGGAGTAGATTTATCATATTTACATTACATCCCTTCCATTCACCTTCTACCCTCATGGCAGTATGTAGTATAGGTTTCTTGGGTAGTTTATAATCTATTTTACATATTTTCAATGAAATCTTCATGTATAATTGTAACTTTGTGTGACAAAATGATAATGATGACCTTTCCTTCGTTAATTAAATCCCAAAAGATATCGTTCATTATGGTTTGAAATGTGGCCGGTGAATTGGTTAATCCAAAGAACATGACAAGTGGTTCAAACAGCCCTTGATTAGTGCGGAAGGCTGCTTTCCATTCGTCACCTTCCTTGACACGCATATTATTGTATCCCCATCGAATATCGAGTTTGGTAAAATATTTTGCCCCTTTGAGCTTTTGGATGAGTTCTTGAATAAGAGGTAAAGGATAATGATTTTTAACCGTTATTGCATTCAGTTTTCAATAGTCTTGCACTGGCCGAAGAGCTCCATCCTTCTTTTTAACAAAAAAGAACACGGAGTCAAATGGTGACTTTGAGTTTCGAATTTGTCCAGACCAAAGATTTTCTTCAAGGAAAGAGTCGAGCTCTCGTTGTTCTTCTGGGCTCAAATTATATACCTTACAGTCAATTGCATGTTCTCCTGGGACTAATTCAATAGCATGATCCCAAGGTTTCCACGGAGGGAGTTCATTGAATGACTCTTTTTTGAAAATCTCTGCGAAATCATGATATTGCTGAGGTACCATTTCCTTGAATGATTTTTGAACCTTAGTCTTAGACGCTTCTTCAGCCAATTGCTGTGAGGTCGTAGTGTGTGCTCAAATATGATCTGCACCAGCTTTCACATACTCCTCATAATCAAATGCAAAGATCCTTTCCCCATCTTCAAGTTTGAGTTCTGGTTCGGACTCAACTTCTTCATGCAAACAACCTATCAATTCTCCCGCATCCTCAGGTTCATACTGTGATATCAGATAACCACATTCTTTTGGACAACAGTCAAACTGAATAGTCCCTTCTTGCCAATTGACAGATGGGTTATGATGCTTCAGCCATTCTAACCCGAGGAACAAGTCTCCACTTCCAAGGTTAGTTACCCCGAAAGTGATTCGTTCAACATGGTTCCCAACTGCCAATTGCAATACAACATAATCAGTAATAGAACCCCCATTATTTAGGGATCCATCTGCATTATAAACAGGGACAGGTCATGCAATCTTATGTGTATTGAGTCCGTGTGCCCAAACAAAACCAGCGTCGATAGACAAGCCTGTACAACCACTATCCAAGAGTGCATGGGTAGTAATGCAATGACGGTCATCAATAGTTGTCAGTGAAGCAGGTAAAAATAATGATTGTCCCATTCCACGAATGTACCGTTTTGGTCCGTGCAACTCTTGAACAGCTGTTGCCGCTTCTTCAATGGTTAACTGATTTAATTGCTGGAGCACCGCATTTTCACCCGTGGATCTACCACTTCCACACACCTCAGTTCTCAAGTTCGAAAGATTATTGATCGCAACCCAAGGCAGAGGGTTCGTGTCCGTTACCTCAGGTGCAGGTGATTTGAACACCTTTTGCTCTTGAAGCATCTTCCAAACTTTCAAACCTTGGCTTCTGTTTCCCTTAGACAAGAGCATAGGGTTAGGAGTTTCACCTCCAGCCCTTAGCTCATCCTGCGCTTCATCTGTTTCATCAATACTAAGTCCTGAAAATCGATTCGAATTGTCCGTATGTGACGGTGTACAGGATAATGGTGATGACGAATATGAATGTTTGGTTGGTAAGGGCGTGCTACCTTCCGACCGCTTTAAAAACCCAAACTCTCAACAACTCCCTTCTTTTCCTCTTCATCAAGACCATCAAGCATCTGACAAATAGCTTGAACATGATTCTTGCAGTTCCATGCGATATGACCAGCTTGGCCACAATGATAGCAGAGATTGCCTTCATGAGCATGTTGACGGCTCAGGTCCATGGGTTGTCCATGACCTCCATAAGTCACTCCACTGCCATCAGCTCGATCCGTAGAGGTTGGTGAGGTAGGGTTAGATTGCGATGTTGAGGGTTTATAAGAAGGATAGTAGGTTGGGTTGGGGGTCTTACGATTAGCCCCTACATTCTGTCGAGCATGGTGTCGTTCAAGAATCCGACCTTTAACTAGAACTCGTTGCGTCCACTTCTCAAGATCTCAGCAACCATACATCTCCGGTTCTTCATCAACCGAATCAATGATGTTGATATGAGCATTGGTACGAAGGATGTTAATAAGATGGTCCACAGTAGTAGTATTGGCTTTTACGTTTGAATACTCAGCCATGACGAGAATCTGCATCCAACGAGTTAGGAATTCCTCGATGGGCATCTTCCCTTGAGTGAATGTAGCTAGATGTTCTTGCGCATCACAAATTTCATTGATGGGAGAAAACACCACTTTGAGATCCTTGATGAACGTATCCCAATCCCAACGATGAGAAGCTGATTTGGCCTTCTCACGGTCATAGGTCAGGGCTGCCCATTCTCCAGCATAGCCAGTCTTCATATAGGACATGGTGAAGATGATTTTTTGTTTCTGTGTCAGCATGATAGTATCCTGACTTTCAAAATACATGAGGACATGACGAAACCATGCCACAAATGCATCTTTCGAGCCATCAAAGTCAGCCGGCTTCAAGACCTTAAAGGCCTTAGAGGAATTGGCAGGGTCAGACAATGGTGGTTCATTATAGGGGTAGTGTGTATTGTGGCATTTAAGCCGAAAAAATGTGGATAATAGTTTCAAACAAGTTATGTGGATGTGTTGACGAGTTCGAAGGACTAGATGAGATGCGTAAGGGTGTTCGATGAGATGAGTTGCAGGCCGATTATAAATGTCGTGCTTTTGTCAGACGTCTCAGAATCGAGGCACAACTCAAACAACAACTATAAAGACCTGAATACTGAAAGAATTGACAATTTAGCGAGTATTAATACATATCTGACACCAAAGATACCTGAAAGAATTGACAAGCACGATGTTAGGAGAAAAGGAGGAAAACCGATTCTGTGAAGACAAATACCAAACGAGCAAGCTAGAACAAACATTGCCGTATCCTGTGACCGAAGTGGAAAATGTATGACAAGGGGGTATTTCTACTGATCAGAAGTCTACATGGTGATGAAACCTGTGATAAGTGATCAGAGAGTTGGGATAACTCTCAATATGTCCCTGATGATAGCTCTAAAAGTTTAGACAGATCCATGAAGGATTGACTAAATGACAGGCAAAATGACATATGTGTAAAAGTGATGATTAATCTTGACGACATCATGATCTTTACCAAATCCCAAGAAGAACATCGTCAAATCACCCGTCGAGTACTCAAAGTTCTCCGTCAGCACAAGTTGTACCTGAAACCCGAGAAGTGCGAATTTGAGGTGACTGAGACTGAATATTTAGGTCTCATTATCTCAGAAGGTCAAATCAAAATGGACCCAGTAAAAGTAAAGGGTGTTTTGGATTGGCCGACCCCAGTGACAAAACGAGAGCTACAAGCTTTCCTGGGGTTTGTAAATTTTTATTGCCGCTTCATTCAAGGGTACAGAGATTTGGTGAAACCTCTTACGAGCTTGACAGGAAAGATGGAATGGTCTTGGGGAGAAGAGCAGGAAGGCGCATTTCGAGAAATTAAACAATGAGTTTCATCTGCACCTGTGCTCACCATCCCTACTGATGACGACTCATACCGTGTTGAAGCCGATAGTTCTGGTCGAGCGATAGGTGCCGTTTTGTCACAATGTCAATCTGGCACCTGGAAGCCTATTGCATTCTTGTCGAAGACACTATCTGAGACAGAACATAATTATGAGATCTATGACCATGAACTACTTGCTATCATGACTGCCTTGGCAGAATGGCAACATCACCTTATGGGAGCGGTTCAGGACTTTGAGGTCTGGACAGATCATCAGAACCTGGAATACTTTCGAAAACTGCAAAAACTTAACCGTCGTCAAGCCCGGTGGGTGACAGAACTAGCAAACTATCACTTTTCGCTACACCATAAACCCGGGAAGTCCAATCTTAAAGCTGATTTTCTGTCGAGATGAGCAGACCATGAGACCGGGGAAAATGACAATGAGGATGTTACCATATTAAAGCCTGAATTCTTCCGCCCAATCGAACTAGTCACTGAAGACAACAATTTTCTTGCGCGCGCACACCAGAGACGCGGTAATCGAGATTGAGTAGTTGATAAGATGCTCCTATCTAATGAAGCAAATTGGATGGATGAAAAAGACCTTATTCTGTGGAAGGGAAGAGTCTACATCCCCATTGATCATAAGCTCTGGGAAGATATCATTCACGAGCACCATGATTCATGCACTGTAGGACATCCGGGACAGTACAGAACACATGAACTCATCACACGAAACTATTGGTGGCCACGAATCCTGACGGACATACGAAAGTATATTGCAGGATGTCAAAGTTGTCAATATACCAAATCTCGGACTCTTAAGCCAGCTGTCCCTCTTCATCCAAATGAAATTCCCTCCGAACCTTGGGAACACATTTCAATTGACCTTATCGGCCCCCTTCCTGCATCAGCAGGATATAATGCTGTGTTAGTGATAGTGGACTGGTTTACCAAAATGATCAAGGTCGTACCTGCTCATACCCAAATCACATCATCAGGGGTGGCTAGGATACTGCATGACCAGGTTTTCAGACATCATGTTTTTGTTCCTGTAGAAGGGGCCTATGTGTGTCCTGGGCTGGCTATATGATAAATCTACTCCAAATATATATAGAGATGGACCACCTACCTCAATTGAGATCCAGTCCTACAGAAACAAATTTCACAGGGGGTAAACCACCAGGAGAGAGGAGATACATTACACAACAAGATCTTTTCCTATGGTCCTGAGCTCCTGATGCATTGGTCCTACTATTGAATATATGCTGGGGATCATTTTTTCAAGTACATCCATCTAGAAATAATCAATTGGGAACATATTTTGTGTTTTTTCATATATATGCTATATTTATTGATGTAGGACGCTTCAGGGGGTCAAATAAAGATGTGGATCTCTTCATATATGCTCATAAACATGTCCTGAGTACCCGGGAACACTTACCTACCAAAGGGGCAAAAATGCCAAAGTGTTCTGTACCCCATCCTATGTATATTAAAAGAGCCCTGGAGAAGCAGTAGGCACACAAATAGACAAAAAAGCGGTCTATTATATTATATTATATTATATTATATACATATATGCTAAACTACTACTTATATATAAAGAGGGGGCTATTGTGGTGTGGTGGTGAGGCTGCAGTGAGGTGGGAAGGGGGTGGGAATAATTGATATTGTGGAGATTCCCAAAAATGGTTGATGTTTTGGGTGTTGTGGGGTGATTCCCACAGTAGGCTAAAAATGCGGAGTGTGGAGATAATAGGGAGGCCCAAGGAGGTGACAAAAATAGGAAAATATGATTCACCCTGAGGATATCAATCTGGATGGAGGATGATTACAACAACAGATGTATCTCTATTTCAGGCCTATAGCCCAAAGTGATACATCCAACCCCCATCATCAGGTGAGTCTTAAAACCAAAGGTGGCGGAGTCATCCTCCAGTTAATGGTAATAGCATTAGTAAGGGTCTTGCAGAACCTTGCCAATGACATCTTATTTGCAAAGGAGGCTCACATGCTTTGCTTGAATGAGTTTTTGGGTGTAAACATCAAGAGCATCACGCATTATCTGAGTGAAGTTAATGTTAGTCCCATAACTGCTACTAGTTTATTTCAGGAACCTTACCATTATGTAATAGAAATTCTATGAAGCAGAAGAACAGGTGCAAGGGTGCTCTAACCAGCACCTGTGCAACCTTAGTAAGACCAAATATCAGTTGCCAATGAAGGAGCCTTTGAATATCTAATACCTCTCCCCTGGGTGGACTTCGAAGTTTCTGGCTAGCTCATGCTGAAGCTCTGAATACCCCTTCACATGCTCCAGGGCAACCTGTTAAAGATTCATAAATAACACTGCACATTATGTGGTATGCTAAGGTACTATGGTCCAATGACCCTTGTGTAAACCAAATCAAACTCGAGTGAAGTTTGTCAAAAGCTCAAAAGATAAAAATATTATTTGTATGTTGCACAAAATCGAAGTTTTGGTGTTCTGTCCTTAGATGTCTATTTCCACATATCTACCTCATTCTTGAATTTCATTGGGAATGAAGGCGGTCAAGACACGTCAAAAATACAAAACCTCCCCAAGAAACAAAGGCAAGTCTAATTCAGTATATTCTCCAGGTACGCATACACCGGATCCTCTGCATAACTATCAACCAGAATTAGCAATCAACAGAGTTAAAACAGCCATAATTACCTGAGATTTACTGCATGATCTAGGAACAATCCTAGTGTAGCAGGTAAAGATGGGGTAACGTCAGACACTCAAAAGCTTTGTTTCATCTGAAAACACTCTGCTGAGGAGAGTCCACACTACAGGAGCAATCCTTTGGCCAAGTAAATTAGTGTATATGCCAAGGACACAATGTTGTCTCGCCGACTGTAGCCTGCCAGCCTACAAAACATCGTGATACACAAGTAAACTCACATATATGGGAGTGAACATTGATGCTCATGTATGGCAATGTGCTGTGGGTGCACTCACCTGATTTCAGTCTGTGTTTCCTAGTCGGGTCGTGGTAGAGCTTCACATGACCAAAATCCACCAAATAAGGCTGCAACTCCCCATTAATCAGGAGCAGGATATTTTCAGGTTTGACATCATGGTGGACAACACCTCAGTCATGGATATGTCATAGAAATTTTACCTACTTCAGTCAGCCAGTAGGACTGCCAAGACAATATGCACACTCACAAGGGCTTTCCCCAATACATAGACATTGTCATATCCCATATATTCACGCTTCTCTTCCAGACTTCGGACTTTGAGATCTGGTCCAGTCCGATGCATAGATCCGCTTCTGATCCAATATCCGATAAGCTTCCTATTTCATTTCCTGTTCATTTAATATTAAACACAGCCTATTCGGTATTTCCTCTTCCCAGTGTTTCAGTTATACTTATTACCGGTATGATTACTGATCCGTTAACCTATGCTTCATGTCCGACTCGCATTTGATAACCTTTGCACATGTTTCGTAATAGCCTCTGACCTTTGCTTACTTATTGTTTTGTTATCCTCTTAGTATATAAGCTCGTGTATATGTCCTGTAGTATCTCAGTTCAAATATCATCTTAGTTTGTTCTCTTTCTGTCCTCTGGACTTGAGCCTTCAACTCATGTCAACCTCCAAGACTTCAGATCGATTCTGATAGTCTATGTTTCCAACTCTATTTCGGATAGTCTATACTCTGTTCATTTCTAGTCTGGATCCATCCAGATTAGTCTTATACGCGTTTCCGATATCCAGAAGTCATCTGGTAACAGGGCTAGTGATTGCACTTGAAGTAACAGATGCTGTTGTGGAGGCCATTGGTGCTGAGAGAACGGGTTTCTAAATGAGCCCCTGGGGCATACTCAATGGTACGTTCCACATCATTCAATACTAGTGATCTTTATTTAGCTGATTTGTGGTGCAGGTATGGGCATGGCAGACCCCAAACCCCAGTTCTCCTACGTAGTTGAGAAGCTGTGCAAATACAAACTTGCATACATCCATGTCATGGAGCCGATGCCTGCTGAAGTCACAATAGAGCAGGAATAGTCCTGTAAGTAATATACCTCAGAATATATGTTACCTTAGTGTATACACCCAATATCATGCTTAATCTTTATTTCAGTCTATCTTATGGTGTGACTTGACTGGTGACAGTTCATTGAGTTCTTGACCAAGAAGGATTTTAGGTCGCGCCAAGCATCTCAGAGATCACAGGCAGATGCTTGGCGCTGTATATCTTGAGAAGAGATTTGTCGGCAAGCCCTTTCTGGATGAGCGCAAGCTTCCATCCTAGATTGAACTGGTGTAGAGTGTGGTCAGTTGTAACACACATGCTGCATCTACCTGACTCACTGCATGATGTGGTCTCTGTCACCAGCAAAGCACTCATGAAGAAATACAGCAACTTCTGGGGTGGGATGGTAGCTAAGATCTTTTTGGGAGAAGTGAGTCACACTAGCGAGCCAGAAATCTTGAACAAGGTTAAGGAGATCACGAAGATGCATGACATCATGAAAGACCATATTTCCGAGCTACTCTGGCACCATGTTCACAAAACCCATGTCTGAGGAGCTTTTCAACATATAGTGTCAATGCATCCTATGTACGTGTTTGATTTAATTTATGTGGCTCTATTGACATGGCATGGCATGCAGGCTACCTTACTCTTTAGAAGGAAGGGGTCTATTGTCGAGATGTCAGCTCTGTAAATCTGATGTGGTTTTGGAAAGATGGCAAGTGGATAGGTGTTTTAAATAACTATGATCTACCTTCATTGGCGTATGACCCAGGTCTTCAGGGTAATGAGCGCACAGGCACAGCGCTGTTCATAGCCCTCGATGCATCCAACTCCCTACCAATTTGTGGAAACTCTCGAAATTGGTGGTTGCATTTTGAGAGGCAGTTGGAAAAGAGGCAGGTCCTAAAGGGAACCAGACAAAAGCTTTGAGAGAGAGTTATGGGATGTCATTGTCTCCACAGTAGTCGAGAATCATGTATGGTGCTAAATTACTAATGAATCTACCAGGTCATTTGATCAGATCTGTCAATGCACATCGATGGTGAATACTCACAGGCTGGTATTCACATCCAAAAATTATTGTAACAACATCAAGGGACCCAAATTCCAAATTGTTGCAGTTCGCCAAAGTCTGTCATGCAAATATTCGTCGCCTGTTCCTATTGAAACCTTGCAAAGGAAATCGGCTCATTTTTCCCAACTTGCATTAGATCAACCGAGGAAACTATGTTCACGGGTGTTCCTGGTATGCAAAACTAGAGTCAATTCCATATGTGCGCTGATCATCGCCCTACTGCGGCATGATGTAGGCTCATATGAGTGGAATGGGAGGAAGTGCAACAGATACTGACTTGCGCAGACATCATGTTTTTGTAAAAGTAGTTTGGGATGTCCAGTCCAACTGATGGAGTTGGGCCATGCTTTGAGATGACACATGAGTGCCATCTTGTTGACTTTATTGGTAGCCAGCTCAACACTTGAATTTGTAGCATATGAAATACAGAAAGGCACTATAGAACAGACAGAGGCAGGGCAGCCAGAAGGTTGGGTATCATATAAGTGCCTACAGAGACATCAGGAAATGACCAGGTCTGGGGAGCTCTAGAATGCACAATCCAAAATCATGGATATCTTCAGGAACAGTTCGTTGGCAACAACAGAGAGTAGGGCTGGGTGACAATCTCGCTGGATGCTAGCAGCCGTTATGTACACTACCTCGTCTTGGGGCTTTTTGGTTCCAAGTTTCCACAACAAGCCCTAGAATGAGTACAAATTCTGCCTCTTGGTTGAACTTCAAATTGTCATTGACATTTCTGTCTACAGAACTGGCCATAAATTCACGCCTGTGCAAACTTCAGATATTTACAGATGAGGCATAGTAACTAAATCACCCTTAAATGTGGGCTACTATCAATGTATGTAGCTACAGTAGATAAGCCTGTGCCCTGCTTCCAGTTCAGTGGAATCTTAGAAGCAACCAGTGAACTCTGATACTTCAATACAAATCAGAAAATTGATGAGTAGACTGACTGAGTAAAGTAGTATTTGCCTTGGGGTTACAGAGTCTTATATCAATTGTTGGTTTCCCTGATCTACATTGTTGTTTCAGGACATTAATTCGATTATGTCAACTTAGCTTCTCGAATCCAGATGCTTCCAGTCATACCTATCCTCTCATAAAGGTCAGAAGGATCACCGTGGTGGTTAAAGTGATGACCAAGAGTATGTGATAAAATGCCAGGGAGAACACTAACTAAGCTGATCATCATCAGCATGACATACTGCCACCAGTGCTTCACATCACAGATGAACAGCCTTATAGAAGTGGTCTTTATTGTTGTTTCATTCAAAGTGTGCAAAGAGGTCGCCAGTAAGATTGTCTAGTGAGCAACTGGGATTATGTCAAACAGCATGTCCGGTGGGAGCACCCACTGTATGACACAGACTGGCACATTCTTGCAAGTGATGCAAAGTGTGTTCATCTGTCGCCACCATCATGCTTGGTTGAGGTTAGTCTTTGTTTGAACAATTACAAGGGTGATAGTTCAAATTGCTCTCAAGAGTCCGAAATACCTGCACTATGCAAATTGAATGTTGCTTTGACTACAGTCATCATCAACCCTTTTGAATATCTACCATGGCATCAGTCGGAGCTTGAGTCTCATGGTGTCGTGTTTGGTTGGCAATGCAGAAAAGGAGCTTGGACAAAGTCAAGCGTCTTGTAGGGAAAGCTGGGTTGTTGGTTAATGCCACGTCTCGGTAAGCACATGACAACAATGTCAACTACTAATAGTTATTGACAGTCCGGACCTGAAGGTTCACCGTCTGTGATCGAAGCAGAAGATACAGATCTTACAAATCATTAAATACATGTAAGCCTTGAACACTTATCTGATGAGGGTTCTTCTTTCGATGACCCCAACTAATCTCTCCTGCACAGGCATATGCCAAGCAACAGCAGGTCAAGGCTATCCATAGATGCAACAGAACGGAGGATTTCAGACCTCTGACTGGCGTGACAGTTATAAGGCTACAAGGTGCTGCAATTATCGCACCACAGCCTTATTGTTTACCTCCTCACACCCATTTTCACACTCTGACCTACCATTTCTACATCATCTGTCGCATGAAATTACTTTGTTTGTCCATTAGCCTCGGAGCTGCAAAATGAACACATGTTATGCCAAAGGTTGGGCGTGATATCTGTTTGTTGCGAGCATTGCAAAACCACATTGTGTGGTGTAAGCCTCCATGAGGCTCCCACTGCCGAGTGTGATCCCCAGTTGATGTCCAGAGCAAGATGTGTCTTTTCCTATGCCTAGCATAACTCCGGAGGCAATTGTGGAAGCCAGCAAGGCTACAATGAGAAAGATAAGTATCGGTTTCGATTGCTGAAACATGGCATATATCCGAGTCGTCATGATGAGACTTGCATAATATTTCAGTCAAGTCAGCACCAGTAAGATATCGCAATAAGCTTACCAGCCAATATAGCATTGACGACGATAGGTGTCTATGTTTGGAAGGAGTAAAAAAAATTGTCTGGAAAATCTCAATTATTAATGTGCATTAGGGCACTAGATGCATCAAATGAACTCACAGCTGTTGTAGTCATTACATGGAAGAAACTAGGTGACTGAGAATGTCACTCACCCTTATAGGTGAAGAATGCTTACTAGATCGGTATTCAATATTGGAACATTTCCTTCATGCTGTCAGTCAAAAAGAAAGAGCATATCACATAGGTGACTTCTGGTCATAAATACCTACATACGAACACAGGACAAGATGCCAGATATGTCAGGGGGAAGTTGACTCCGTGGAATACATCCTAGTGCACTATAATGACCCAGTGAAAAGGACAATATGGGACCTGGCCAAAAACACTTGGCCAACCAAATACAGACCTTGGCCAATGCCCCCTACATATGTTTGATCCTTGGTTGTGGAACCATCTCTCTCCCATGAAGAACACAAGCCACTCAAATCACAGGTTATCTTCGCCCTCTAGTGTATAGAAGCAATGTGGACACGAGTTTAGAAGGCACCAGTTGGATGTATCATGCTTCAGCTCTGCTTTGATGATACAGTCAACAGAATATAAGATCTCAAGTTAAATGTCAAACACATCCAAAAATTGTGTTGAAATATGGTCAGTATGGAATCTATGAAAAGCAACATGTAATTGATGCAGACAATATTGTTACATTGAATGTCGTACATCGTGCAGGTGACACAAGGCTTTGCATTGAGCTTGAATGCTAAACCGAGGGCAGATTGTCGATACACTGCAAGCGTGCAGAGGGAAATAGTAATGGTTGGGTGAAGGGGAGAACAGCCCAGGAATCCATGGTATATAAGCCTTTTATTTGGGAACTTGTGGAAGCTTTGAGGCCGCAGAGAAGCACATCTTTGACCTGCATATTGTGAATTATTGAATATGAATCTTGTAAAGTGAAAAAAAAACTTACTGAATACATCAATGAGCTCAATATCCTCAAGGGATACATTGATACATTGTCAGCATCATTACACATCAGTTCATCTTCACTTGAAAGGTATGCCATGCCATTGCCACAATTTTGGGTGCAATATTCTGAGTAAGCATGGACAAGACAGTGTAGAGACTCACACGTCTCAATGCTGAATATGTGACCCTTTACCCACATAATCCCCTAAATGTTCCAGCTCTTATCCATAGGATCAGTCTTGCATGCACTTGCACACACGCCTTACTTGCACTCGCGCCTCACACGCTTCATGCACATGTTCATGCACCTCACCCTAAGTCTTCGTGCTCCTGTACATCTGTCCATCCTACATCCTCGCTGATTTACTGGTGTGTTATTCTTATCAATCTCATTGAATTGACGTATCCTTGGTCCGATTTCTGCACTTACATATTCCAATTAGCATTCTGGACACACATAGCAGCTAGCATGCATCAACATATTTGTATTGGCAAGTGTAAAAAAAAACTTACAAGCCAGAGAGATCCATGATTTGCTGAGCTAATTCTTTGAAGGCTTCATCTTCATGGCTGAGATCCATGATTTGCTGAGCTAGTTCTTTGAAGGCTTCATGCTTCCAACCTTCATGGCTGAGATCCTCCCTCCTCACCAGGAGGTGCAGTGTATGGTGTGTGTTCAGTGTTGACATCAAGGTCAACTAGCATCATCTCAACAGCCTCGTATGCATGATTGCTGCTTTAAATTTGCATCTTCCCTCCATTGGTTTTGCTGCCCTGCCTTTAATACATCCATTGTTTGAATTGAGCATCTAAAGCCATGTTTGACAATGGACTTTGACAGCCCTGTGATATGCTTTGATGATGCCCCATCATGTATAGTAGATAGCACAGCAACAATGAGTGCACTTGAGAAATGGTGCTGGTGGTGGTGCCCTTGAGAGATGGTGACATTGAGAGACAGTGTTGGTGGTGGCGCCCTTGAGAGATGGTGCTGATGGTGCTGGCATTGAGAGACAGTGCTGGTGGTATTGGCATTGAGAAATGGTGCTGGTGGTGGCGCCCTTGAGATGATGCTGATATCCAGGATGGTGGTGTGTGGCTCAATGGACAGTGCCACATAGTAGTGATGTGAGGGGTGTGGAAGGCATTGTCAATGCCTACGGTGGGGGGGTAGAAGATGGTGATGGTGGTGGTGAAGGGCAAGGGGTGTGGGAGTAATGCCTCCCTCCATTTAGGAAGGTTAGGTGCATGGCGGGGTGCATCAGGATGTCGGTTAGTATAGGTGGTGGACAGTGCCAAGTTGCTTATCTGTACAGTGTACACCAAATAGTAGAAGTCCTAGAATACATGGAACAGTATATAATGCTGGTGTTGAGTATTATTGCAATGAAGCCTAAGAATAGTAACTTTGGCATGTATTAAACCATTATAATAACACACCAGTGGTTTTGGAGTTTTGCACTATGCAGAGCCTACTGCCTCATGATACAGAATGTGGCACATGGCAGTGTCTTCCGTAGATGGTAACTGGTCTGAGTGTAACTTGATGTTCCATAGGACAGGAGACAGGTTTGAGATCTTTGAGGTTGAAGCGTCAAACAATAGAGTCAATATAGGACAGCTGGGACAGGGAAATGGTGTGGTGGTCATGGTTCCTCGTCACTTCAATTCCTAGGAGCCAGTGCAACTCTCCAAGGTCAATGATTTCGATGTGAGTGCGGATTCACTGTTTAAGCTCATTGATAAGGGTCATGGAAGAGGCAGCAATAGTGCAGTCATCAACATGCACAACTATAATAATGTGCTCACCAGACTTGAGCCTTTTGAAAAATACTGCCTGGTCAATCTTGCACTGTGTGAAACCCATCTTCTCCACGAGGATCTCTACTAACTTCTGATACCAGCATCTTCCACTCTGCTTGAGGCCGTATAGAGTCTTGCACAGACGACAAACATGATAAGGGAATTCAGGTGAGGCAAAACCCAGTGGCTGTTGCATGTGGATGATTTCATCTCTGGTTAACTCACTGTTTAGGTAAGCACCTTTGATGTCAATCTGGTGTATCTCTAAGTCCAGTCGTGCGGCTAGGGCCAGGACTGTTCTGATGGACTCCAACTTCACAACTGGGGTGTACATGTCGAAATAGTCGACTCCAGGGACTTGAGAGAATCCTTGTGCAATGAGACAGGCCTTGTGCCGGACAATGTTGCCAGTGGCATCCTTCTTGGCTCTGAAGACCCACTTGGACCCTACTATATTGGCACCTGCAGGAGGGTAACTAGCTCCCAGGTCCCAGCTGTTGCAAGTGTGGTGAGTTCTTCTCTGATACCTCCTTCCCACAGTGACCAATCTGGGCATTGTTTGGCTTCTGCAAGGCTGGCTGGTTCTCGTGCCTCAGCTTTGGCGGTAAACTCAACAAGTGCTAGGGAAAGTTCAGCGACATCATTGTCTTTCTCAAGAATCTCTATCAACTGCTCTGCCCATTCCTTTGCTGGCAAAATTTGCTCCTTCTTTGGCGATTGCTTCGGGTAATTGGACGCCCTTAGGAATAGGTCCGTTTGCGTTGACTATATCGAGGATGCACTGGCTGGGTTTTCTGACGCGTTGTAGGACTGGAAGTCCTTGTAGCCTTGTAGAGGCTATTTTGCAGTATCTCTTAGCATCCTATTATTACTACACCAAGCGCAGCTTTCCCGCGACCCGCGTGCATCGGCCGCTACTTTCCCGCGACGGCCGCAGCATTCCCCTGCGCACGCACAGCCGCACTTTCTCGCACTTCATTGGCCGACATTTCGCACCATCTGTCCATGTCCAACCCAACGGTACGTTATTCTATGATTATATTTACATATCAGGCCATTTCCACATCGCACCACCTTTATTTCATCATAGACCCTTATTTACATATAGCTTTACATACCCTATTCGGTAGCGCGTCAGCTCGGTTCTGCATGACAGCGCTTAGCGCAATACTTAAACACTAGTAGTATATATCCTTCAGTAGCTTGGTTTTCTGGACGTTCCAGTAGCAACTCCCTTTAGCCTACAGTTGGTAGCTATTGGCAATCCGTATCCATTTACCATCCACATCACGTCCGTTACTGTTCCGCTTTATGTCTAATTCTATTGTCTATCATCTCTATTACCATCCGAACCATCTGCGCTGCAGCCGCTTCACACACGCTTTGCATTGGCTGCTAAACAGCACCTTCGGCGCTCATTTCTTGACCTTTGCTGCACTAGCTTCCCCTTTAGGGTCGAACACACTTGTTCCGCAAGTATAGCAGACTAGGTGTTGGACGACCTACAACATAAAGATATCAGTTTGGAGCCTATAGCACCACACCGAGTTGTAAACCTACAGCGTTTTGCAGTTATTTCAAGTATTGGTGAGTTCGAGTAGACAGGAATTCTAGATGGAGGGGTGGTCTTTGGGGTTTGAGTAGCTGTGCTGGTAGGGAGGGTTGAGCAGTCAGTATCATCGCATTCGGTGCAGTGTCTTTTTCTTCCTCCCCCTCATGAAATGCTGGCTCAATATCAGATTGATCCTGTTATGACTTGGATAGGTCGAGCCTTCCGATGCTGAATGGCAGATCTCTAAGCGGTCACACGAAGATGGAAGGACGGTGTTCTGGCCTTGGATGGAGCCCAAGGGATCCTCCGACAAGCTTGGTAAGCATGGCAGCTCATCAAGCTGTAGGGCTAATGGATATATGGCTAAGGTAGCGTCGGCTTGCCTTAGAAGTGCGGTCAAGACAAGAGGGACAGGGGTCACTCTGAAAGGATGAACATGTACTGGGATTGTACTAGTTTCTAGGGAATACCAAGTAGATCAAAGTAAAGAATACAATGATATCTGTCTAAGTTATATAGCCGTATGCTATAAGGTTTGGTAGGAGCCTGTATCATGAATCTATCTGAGTCAGAGATAAGATGAGGTGAGGCAAGCCTTGCTTGTCTGATAAGAGCATGAGGCGCCTCTTCTATGTCAAGATATGTACATGAGGCGCTCCAGCCTAAAGGTCCATCAACACATGGTGCAACATGTGTTAGTCTAGTTCTACATGAGGTGTACAGCCATCATGATGGGATCGGGAGGCCTTCTAGGCCATAGTGAAGTCATAGTGGTTCCGGACCGCTGTCAGTCAGGACCTAGGCTTAGGTCCGGCAATGTTATTGTAATAGATCCCAGTAGACATTCCTCATCGGTCATGGAATGTTTTGAGGGCCAGTATATCCTACATCCATTTCCGCTAGCATTGTCAACTCCAATTCAGTGACCTTCCTCAATGCGGCCACCTAGCTTGGTGCCAGCTTCAATACGCACCCATACTCTAGATCCCCAGGGGCGCACATTGCGCAAATCTGGTTTCTTCCCTGTGGCAGCCTCAAGGGGTGTAACACTGTCAAGAGCCTTGGTAGGTGTCCTGTTCTTCAACCATACAGCATGACACATGGCCTCTCCCCAGAGGACACGTGGCAAGCCACTCTCATGTAACATGGTGCACACCTTTTCCAGCAAAGTGCGATTTAAACGTTCAGCCACTCCATTGTGCTGCAGAGTGTCATGCGTGGTAAGTTTTTGTCCAGTGCCTGCTGACTTGAGGTGCTGAGTGAAGTCCTTTCCCAGATACTCGCCTCTGCGATCCGAATGCAAAACCTTTATGTGGGCATTGTTCTGGATCTTGCACCAGGACTCAAAATCCTTGTATGCGCCAAAATCTTCACTTTTCTGGCATAAAAGGTGCAGGTAAGTGAGCCTTGTTTTGTTGTCTGTGAAACTGATATAGTAACAACGTCCACTGATTGTGGGAACAGGTGCTGGTCCCCATAAGTCGGTGTGGACCTCCCCTGCGAAGTCCTTGGAGCACTTTCTCCTGCATGCTTTCACGATAGGTTTGCGTGTGGCCTTTGCATAAATGCAGGACTCACAGAAAGTTGGCTCACCAGAGGATAAGTCTACCTTGATACCTGTGACCATGCCTTTCTCTGCCAGGCACTGTGCCACAGCGGGTGAGATGTGTCCCATCTGTCAATGAAGCTCCATGACGGTGATTGTTTCCATTGCAGAATTTGCACTCTCTGCACTTGGTGGATGGACCACACAATATAGCCTGCGGTCAGATCTAGGGATCTGCCCTATGACATTCTCTGTCGGGTCATGAATGACGCAAGTTCCATCAGCGAAGGTTGTTGAGTAACCGAGTTCATCAAGGTGGCCAATTGATACCAGAGTGTAACCCACTTCGGGCGAGTAGAGTACTTTGGTTAGTCTAAGTTTCGTGGTATCCACACCATTCGGTACCTCAATAACTAATAATTCTCTGATACCAGTTGCATTGAAGTGTTGCTTATTTGCAGCAGAAAAAGGTTTGGGTGGAATGTCAGAGAGAGTTTCAAACTGGTCACGGTAGGGTGATATGTGGCGGGTGGATCTGGAGTCATACAACTCGATGGATGGTACATCAACTGCGGTTTGGCTGACATATGCAGCTGTTTCATCATGGGCTTCGACACTGAACATCTCAGGAATAGCTTCTTCCGTGCCCCAGTCACTGTCTGGGCATGACAGGTCATCTCCGTCAACCTTGGAGAACCAATCTGTGTCACTATCGGCAAAAGTGTCACATTCAACAGTATCGTCGTCAGAGGACAATGTGAGGAGGTCAGGGATGTCATCATCTGACTCATTGACAGTGTCAAGGGAGAATACTCCTTCATCTTCTGAGTCCACTTCTGCAACGGCATGAGCTGATCCTCTTGCAGCATAGTTACTGGCGGTGTGTTCTGCCAATTTGTCTGGGTGGGGGCATTGGAGCTTGAAGTGCTCACGAGACCCGCAGTTCCAGCATGGGGGACGCAGCCTTCCCTGCCTATTTGCATGGGATCCGCAGCCTCTGAAATGCCCACTGCCCCGTCCACGTGGGGATGCATCTACAGCAGCCATGGCTTCATTGCCACTATTTGACCTAGCATTTTCATTGTTGCAGGTGGATTGACCGTCTCAACTGTTCCGCCTTTCGGATTCCTCAATAATAAGAGAAATGAGGATGTCGGGGTCGATTGTTTTGGTGGTGCTGTAGAGTCGGGCAGTTGCGAGTTGCCCAGATGCAAAGATGGCGAGATGGTTTGGAAGTGATTGAATAATGGTAGAACAGTAATCTTTTTCCTCAATGTCGACACCAACTGCAGATAGTTCGTCTCGTTTTGCACATAGTTCGTCCAGGAACTGATGCACATCACTTCCGACAGGACATTTCAATTCAAGGAACTTGGTACGAAGGTCTGTTTGTGCATATGCACCTTTTTCTGTGTACTCACGAATGATCTCAACCCACATGGTCGCAAATTGGCAAGGGTCCGAATGCAAAGAGCCGTGGAGTTGTGGATCCATTGTGTGAGTAGGTGTTTCACGAGGTTCTCATTCTTTTGCCATTTTTCAGCAGTAACAGTTTCTGCAGCAGTTATGGGCAAAGCAGGACAGGGGCAAGAACCATCAAAATACTTCCATAACTCTTTGGCCTTGACAGTGACTTGGAAACGCAATGAGAAAATGGCCTAGTTTGTACCCTTGATATCTTGTTTGGGTACGTTCAATGGGAGGGTGTCCGTTGTGACAGGAACAGCAGTGGACATTGTGAAAGGCAGCATTTAACAGGGTGAGACAGTTTCCTAAGGTTCTTCAAAGCTCAGGGCTCATAACCTATAAGATTTAGATAATTATGTTCACGCAGATCTGTAACACACAGATACTCTGCTCCAAGTAAGTAAGAGTGAATATAAGTATAAGTTAGGTATCTTACCTCAGATCGTGCACACGAAGGCAAATGTCTGAGGTAATGGCTCGAATATGAGGCAGCTAAATAGATGCAACACTCTTGTAAGTAGATAAGACTAAGAACAAAGAGCAAATGGCACTGGCCACAGCAGACAATGGATAGCAGGTACAATAGAAGAAAGATATCATAAGAGCAAACAATGTAAAGTACAAGTCAACAAGAGAAACCAGAGCACACATTGTTCTGTCGTTGCTGGACACAGCGCACACTTGGCTACTTCCAATACATCCAGTATTTGTCCACTCATCCAAAATTTTCATTTTTACTGTGTCAAAATGTATAGTAAGAATGCCAACTTTATCATTGACATTTCAAAACAAATCTTTCATAGTGCAAAACTCCAAAACTGTCGGTGTGTAAGGCTTACTTATTGGGAAGGTCAGGTGTGCAATCCCCGATGTGTGAACAGGCTCAAATTTGAAAGTTTTGCTATAATGATCAAATTCATGGTTTTGTCCCTGACTAGTGTTGTTGGCAAAACTCGGCTGTTTTGCCAACTGGTTGTGCCAGACCAGTTGTGCCTGGTGATCAGCGAAACTCATGCAAACAGAGGGTGGCACAACTTGGCAAAACTTCAGATCATGGAGATATAACTTAGATATGATAACATTTACTTTGAATCTAATAAAACATAAAAACCAACATCCCTAGAGCAAGATGGTGCATAGTGGAGGATGCCTCCTTGCATCACTGATCAACGACAATTTTGAGCACCTGGAACAAGTTCCAAACAGCTCACATCGCTGCTACTGGAAATGCAGACATTGCGGAGACACTGACAACTCATCAGGAGCTCAAATCCAGGGTCGTGACAACCACCTACCAAACCATCTTATCAAGCACTGTACAAATGCAGTTGCTCTTCTGCGCCAAGCAGGACGTCAATTTATTATGGAAAAAACTGGCGCCCCCACTGATTCAAATGCTATTCTTACTTCACCAGCTGCTTCTGGAAGTTCAACTATTGCTGCCATTCCCATCAAGAAACGTAAAGCTTCAAACCTAGATGGATATATTGGATTGTCCATTAAGTAAGGAACAAAATAATCTAGCAAATGCAAAGTTGCTTTGGTGTGTCGTGTCATCCCTACTAGCTTTGAGCCTCGAATCTAATTGTTAAATCTTGAAACTAGCTTTTTCATTCACGCTAATATCCCCTTCCATGTTGGTGATGATGTATTTTTCCATGAGTTCATCAATGTAATCTGTCCCTTGTATCACATACCATCTCGTTATGTGTTATCTCATCATCTGCTTGATAGTGAAGCTGTCTGTGTCCAACAAGAGGAGATAAACTGACTCAAGGACTGAAAATGTCTTACCCTTCTCCTGGATGGATGGGAGGATCTACTATGGAGGAACCTGTATGGCTCACTTGCAGTTAAGGTCAATCACCCTCCTGTAGTTCTTGCACTCAAGAATATGATTGGGCAGAGAGGCACTGCCGAAAATCTAGTGGCTGTGTCTCAGAAGGCCATGAATCATATGGAAGTTGGGGATGGGAAAAAATTCATCGCTGTGACTACAGATAATCCAACAGTCATGCAGTCTTACCATCGCAAACTCCAGGAAGTACTCCCTTGGATTCTTGTAAGTCAATGTCATTGTGCTAAATTCCTAGTGAATACTGAAATGAACCTCAGCGGTTTGCATGCTTCCTGCTTAGTTTGAATACATTGATTGGAGATATCATGTCCTTCCCAGAAATGAAGAAGATCGTCACTCAAACCACTCATGTTGTCACCTTTTTCAATTCATCACACTATTGGGGTGGACAGCTCAACAACGAAACTAAGAAACATAACATGAATCAGAAAATGAAGCAAAACTGCGAGTCACATTTTTATGCATTGATTCTCCAATGTTTAAGTGTGCTAGAGTATCGGTAAGTTGCCCTTCCATCAGAGAACTGATGAGTCCTTGATATGGTGGCCGTGAGAACTACAGTAGGATATCATTTTATTTAGGCTAAATATGGGTATGGATACCATGAGAAATTTGACTTATTGGTACATATCTATGTATGTCTAAAATCAAGTTTCCTATGAGGAGTTCACGTCAAGGTTGTGATATTGCCCCATCACAGCCAGCAAGGCATAATAGCACAATCAGGTCTTACTTGTTGACTATTGTGTTTTTTTCTTATTTATGTGTTGAGTTATAAGATGATTTAAGGCTATATCATGGACAATGCCCTTAGCATCAGCCATCCAATCTAGATTTGTATGAGAGCTCCTGACAAGGTCACAACTTTGCACCATCATGACAAGCAAGGTACAGTAGTTAAATTAGGTCCCACTGATTCAGCAATGTCATATTTTCCCATTTATGTTGGTTTGATAAGTCTATATTACATGGTACAAATATTGGTTCAATTACAATGCTATCTAAAATCATGTACTAATGGCTTCCATTCACCATTAGTCTCTTGTGTTGCGGGGCATGCAAATAACACAACTCCTGGCAGCAGAGTGCCAACAAAGCAACTCTTCCTGTGTGCTTCAATGTCTGCAAATTCACATGAGTCTCAAAAAGGCACAAAACACGAGTCTGAGTGGAATCGAACTCAAGAGCTTCATGTATACTCATTCTTACTGTTAGATCTAACTATTAGACCATGAGTACCCTCATGATGATCATCAAGGAAGATTGGAGAATGGTTTCATGGGAACCCGCCTCTGATGACTGTGAGTTCCAATCTGGACTCTTCTGACGGCGATGATTGGCCAATAATGTTCATGACAAGAACAAAAATTCATCAGAGAACTACAGGTCAAGTAGCATGAATTTCATGGTATCAGATGTGTCGAGACAGGAGGTGACAAAATTTGGCGAAAGTACATAGGATAAATGTGCTGGTTAGCTAAA
Organism: Suillus fuscotomentosus; assembly: GCF_016647785.1. Lineage (NCBI taxonomy): Eukaryota > Fungi > Basidiomycota > Agaricomycetes > Boletales > Suillaceae > Suillus > Suillus fuscotomentosus. The sequence goes on from NW_024539724.1 coordinate 31,082, forward strand.
CAACTACTGACTCAGACATGCAAGGTTCAATTGTCACAGATATTGACCAACCAGACACAGGCGTGTGATGGCCCTTCTGGCCATGGGAAGAGGGGACAATTTTTGACTGCTCAGGCTCTGTATGTAATGGTGTAATCACAGCTCTTGCATATGAACTTGTGTTCATTCAGCAGATTATGGTTAGAGGCAACACGCTTCCATGAATGCACGCACTTGCAGTGCAAACACTGGTAGGGCAGGGTGTTCCCAAACGGGCAGTTGCTGTCGTGAAAATACGTGTATGTCGACACAGTCATCAAACCCATAGTCGTTGGGATTGGCATTACTCCTTGATGGTGTTCTATCAGGGTGGGATAACAGCGGCGAAAGGCGGTTGTGTTGTGTATGTGTATGATTGATGAGTGCATTGTGAGGCAGGGGCATGCCTGAAGGAGGTTGAGCATGACCTCTGGTACCTCAAACCCTTCAATGAGCACACAACAAACATAGATGATGACAATGGTATCGTTAGGCACACGTGAAACAGAACAGCGTCAAAAGCAAACACATGTTCCACCTCATACCTGTGAAAATATTATTCATCGAGGGTAAACGCCAACACAACTTACTCACTTCTTTACACAAGTTTGCAGAAGCTTGAATGAGTTTGGCTGCCGCACCATATGCCCACAAATCAATACCCAAAGAGTAGCCCCCCTAACATATTCCTCTATGCCACCGACAAAGAGGCCTGCAAAGAACTGCCATGAGTTAGTATAAATCATAGAAGATGAGGTCTCCAACTTACAACGTCGATGGCATACATGACAGGTTCACCTTGTATTGCGACTTTAGTCCTCCTCCTTCCCACAAACTCATCATCTTCAAACCCACCCCATATGTCGCCCCACTCAATCTCTGAATGAGTATAGATGAAAATCTCGATGTGTTCATACTCCTGGAGTTTCAGGTGGCCCATGAGAATTTCCATGGACTCGGCATGGTGCTCAGCTTTTTCATCTGTTTCGATGTTGAATATGATTTTGTGGAATTGTAAGGAATCCTTGGGCCTATACGGCTGTAGCTTATGTTGCATAATGGCCGCAGGCAATCCAAGAGGGTTGAGGGAGGTGAGGACGAAGTGTAAGCACATATTACAGTGACCTATCTCCGTATAATACGAGGGAACGGACGTGCATAATATCCCGTATGATACGGGCCAGCGGACCATGGGCCCATGATAAAAATATCCTCGACTATGATGGATGGGCTGGGAGGCAAATTATTCCCGATGGAGGCGGGTGGGCCCATGCAGGGAATATATAGAGTAGATGAGTGGGCCGATGTACATGAATATTAGGTAGATGGGTGGGCCGAGGTAGTTGGATATTATGCAGATGGGTGTATTAAGGTAGATGTGTATGAGAGAGATGGGTAGGTACTTGTTATCACATTCACGGGTGGGCCCAGACACATATTAAATTAGACGGGTGGGCTGAGGGTGTTATAAAATATTGTATTATACGGGTGGGCCCAGACACATATTAATTAGACCGGTGGGCCGAGGGTGTTGTATGGGATGTTGTATTAGACGGGTGGGCCAAGGGTGGTATAAAATATAGATGGGTGGGCCCATGTGTATCATAATTGTAGACATGATGGAGCTGAGGTAGTTGTACATCAACCAAATCAGAGGAGGTAATAAATCAAAGTTACCAAGTTCCCGGAGCATCAGGTGATCTCCTGACATGGCAGTGCGAAGCTTGTGTTGCCCTATGAGATGCCAAGTTCCGACCACCAAAATTTGAGTCAACTGTACCGAGTTCCGAGTTCCGGGACCCAGAACTCAACACATAATTTAGTTAATACTTTTTGATGGTGCACAGGTTGTCTTGCAGAATGTGGAATCCGGGGTGCGAAGCTTGTGTTGCCCTACAAGAAGCCAAGTTCCGACCACCAACATGTGAGTCAACCGTACTCAGAGGAGGTAATAAATCAAAGTTACCGAGTTCCCGGAGCAGCAGGTGATCTCCTGACATGGCTGTGCAAAGCTTGTGTTGCCCTACAAGACGCAAAATTCCGTCCACCCAAATATGGGTCAACCATACTGACTTCCGAGTTTCGGGACCTGGGAGTCGACAAATGAATATCTGATGACCAGCACACTTCCAATCAGGTAGAATTTCATTGAGCAATGGATAATAATACATCTTTGACAGCCAAAATTATCCAAGGCTCCCTTATCTGACCCTCTCTATCTCCACCCCCTATAACACCAAAGTCCGGACATCCAGCATTCAGCGTCTGATTTCCCAAGATTAACATCTAGCATGAACGGTTCTTCCCCTTTGTCATATCCCATATTCCGGACCTACATCCAATAATATTCCCACGCCTCATCCGGACCTTTGGATGTCCTATCCATGTCTCCAGTCCTCTACCCATCCGGATCCCTGCACCTCTGCACATCCACATCCGCACATCCACGTCCAGATCCCTTTTCCTTTGCAGCTAGCCTGCATCATTCATCCTTGTCCCGTTGCCCTAATGCCACATCCTATATATCCATGCATCTTGTCCGGACCATATCCGATCCGGACCGATCCGATGTATAGATCCGTTTACTATCTGATATACGATAAGCTTCATAATTCATTTCCTGTGCATATAACATTAACACAGCCTATCCGGTATTCCTTGTTACTGGTACCTTGGTTATATCTATTACTGGTATACTTACTGATCCGTTAACCTATGTTCATTTCCGACTTGCATTTTGTCAACTTTTGCATATGCTTCGTACATAGCCTTGGACTCTGCTTATTGATCCTTCCGTTATTTCTCTTAGTATATAAACTCGTGTATATGTCTTGTAGTACCTCAGTCTGAATATCATATTAGTCCTCGCACTAGTCTTCACTCTAAATCCTCTTATCAGTTCTAGTCCTTCAACTTAGTCAATATCCATCTCAGGCCTAGGGAGGAATTCCCTAGGCCGGAGTTCTGATCCTCTGATCCTCCACTCATCCACTGATCCGTTCATCCGATCCTCCGACGTTTCCGGAAGTCTATCTGGAACTTTCCCCGTGGTCCTCCGGACCTATTCTGCTTCGGACTTTGTCCTTGCAGCCTTTCCTCTGTTTGCTTCTACTCAGGACAAGTCCTGAGTAGCCATTACACGTATCTGTATTAGGATGAAACCTCATTGTAATTTCCGGAAGTTCCTCCGGAACTTTCCCACACTCATCCGGAAGTTACTTGTACCCGTCTGGAAGGTCCTTCCGAAGTTTCCCGCGCCTTCGGATGTCTTCGGACTTTCTTCGGACACCAATCTGAAATTAAGGGCACATACTCGGGTAAGGGGCGCAGCGCACGAGCTGAAGCCAAGCCCCTCAGAATCAGTCCTACCCTTTGTGCATGGTCTTAACACCCTTCCCCTCCTGATAGCATAAACATCTGGCGCACTTGGGCCCTGACTGTGACTTATGAAGCAGGGGAATATACTGAACAGAAATTCAAGGCAGAGAAGACTGGAGGAGGCCCAGTCATACCTTCCCCCAACCTAGACACTGATCTGGTGATGGTGTGCAATCGCTTGGCTGATGTACTCATAAAGGCATCTAAAAATCCCAGTGGGTCTTCCTGCAGATTCGGAAAATTCTATTTATCATTCAAATTCCTGCATGACAGTTCAGATGCAGATGGATATTGCAAGATATAGCAAATTGATCTCCCCGAAGGACACCGGGCATAATGAACATAGAGAGGCAAGGTTGCTTGAGAGGTGTCCTCCTGGCCATGAAGGCAAAAGGTTGGTCGACAAACCTGCCACAATTCTCGATGCATCCGGTGCCATCATTGCATGGTACCTCCCAGACGCCCTGACCAACACCACCCAGGTGTGTAATATACATTGTTACTCAATGGATATTGAATATTAATGGAACCTACAGAAGGAAATCAGGGAGGCCACCGATTTGCTCGCTCCAAGCCTCGAAAAAAGTGTAAGGGCTGATGGCAATTGGCAAACTAATCAAAAGTTGTTCAACCAGGGCTCGGAAGATGTTGGACCAACTCCCGGGTGCATCAATCTATCTCTGGCATGGTTTCAACAGGGACACGAGGTAGGATCTGATGAGATGGTGATTCCGGCAGTCATACTCACCAATCCCAAAGAATGTGTCAGATCCGGAGGTATCTGCATCATTGAAGGGACCTTCCTGCAAGAATATCCTCAAAGCCATTGCAAGGCCAGCAGCCATCGCGTCCGCGGCACTCAGAGTCATGCATCCTGAGCAGTACTGGGCAGGGTTGAGAACCTTGTCAAACCTTGGAAATATAGCAGTAAGCAAGGATCTGCCACAGATGCCAGAGGCCCTGCAGTACTGGGCATCCGTGTTTAACACCCTCTCCATCATTTCCAATCGGGAAACCCCCCATCATCGAGACCACATGTCCATTGCTGAATGCTTCGACATTCTCACCACCGTGGGGAACTATTCTAATGCTTGGATGACAATGCCAAACCTTCAGCTGGAGTTCAAGTACAATTCCGGCTGTATGATTGTGTTTTACGGAAGGATTGTGAGACATGGAGTTTATGATGTGGAAGGGGATCGGATTGCTTGGGCATGGTATATGAGGGATGCTGTTCACATTTACGCTAGTGTTCCATCATGTGGATGGGCTAGTGTGGATGGTGCATACAGCGTGTGAAAGATCAAACAAAGAGCAAGCATTGTGACCTATATACATTCCAACAAATGAATACCATGTACCAATTGTGATCCGGACCTCAATACTCAATTTTGAGCATTTCCAAAGTGATATGTGGGACTGAATAATTTGGATGCAAGCCTCGGTATTCGATAATTGGAACTCGGGACTTGACTTATAGGAGTCCCGAGTGCCGGGGTACTGAGTCCTGACACTCGGACCTCAGCACGTGATATTTGAGACTGGGGGAAGATGTATAAATACACTCGAATTAACATTTGTTATTGCCATACACATTTGACAAAACCCTGAACCCCGACATTGTGGACTCCGGACTCGACACTGATCTGAATACAGAGTCCCAGACGCCCAGGTCCCGAGTCCCGAATTTCGGAGGTCAGGGTTCGGCGACCCGGAGCTCGGCAACTGTGTTGGGTGTCAGGGCATCCGGAGCATTGGAGATAGCATTTGTCAGTATTTTGCGTTTCATGGTTCATGTTTCTTGGTTAAGGAATCGGGCATCAGGGACTCAGTATTGAGAACAGTGTTGAGTCCCATGTCACGAGCTCCGAGTCCCAAGTCCCAGAAGCCCAGGTCCCAAGTTCTGAATTTCGGAGGTTGGGGTTCGGCAACCCGGAGCTCGGCAACTGCTGGGTGTGGGTTTTGGGACTCGGGACTCGGAGCTCGTGACATGGGACTCAACACTGTTCTGAATAGCGAGTCCCTGACGCCCAATTCCTTAACCAAGAAACATGAACCATGAAATGCAAAATACTGACAAATGCTATCTCCAATGCTCCGAGTACCCTGACACCCAACACAGTTGCCGAGCTCCGGGTCACCGAACCCCGACCTCCGAAATTCGGAACTTGGGACCTGGGCTTCCGGGACTCGGGACTCGGAGCTCGTGACATGGGACTCAACACTGTTCTCAATACCAAGTCCCTGACACCCGATTCCATAATCACGAAACATAAACCATGAAACTCAAAATACTGACAAATGCTATCTCCAATACTCCGAGTACCCTGACACCCAACACAGTTGCCGAGCTCCGGGTCACCGAACCCCAACCTCCGAACTTCGGACTCGGGACTCGGGACTCAGGACTCGGAGCTCGTGACCTGGGACTTGACACTGTTCTGAATACCGAGTCCCTGGTCCCCAATTCCATATTCACCCAACATGAACCATGAAACGCAAAATACTGACACATGCTATCTCCAATGGTCTGGATACCCTGACACCCAACACAGTTGCCGAGCTCCGGGTCTCCGAACCCCGACCTCCGAAATTCGGGACTCGGGACCTGGGCGTCCGGGACTCGGATGTGAGATTTTTGAATGCATAGAATATGTTACATCTTGTATACAATGAAGACTGAATGGGACTACACTCCTTTGCCTTTCCTCAATTTCTCTAACATGTCAGTGTACATCTTCACCTCTCCCATCTTGGCTTTGATGCCCTGATCTTGCTCCTCCATCAATGCTTCCATGCGTTCTTTGATGAACCTCAGTCCCATGAGTGGTGGAGTCGAAGTGTTTTTCAACTTCTCTGGAAGAACCAAAGCATCATCCTCAACATTAAGCTGAAACAGATAAGTCATCAATCAAGGTAATTCAGCTAACATCTTACCGCCCAATACTGGTAGTGAGAGACGCAGGAAGCCATTATTTCATCCCACTGCCATGGTTGATCAGGGATTGTGGTGTTTCCCATCCACCATGGACATGTATATGCGAACACAATCCGGGACGGATGTCCTGCAATTGGCTCATCATGAAATGAAAGGAGGTGGAATGAAAAGACGTCGTCCGGAACCGTGTTCCAGGTTAGCATGGGATACAACTTAAGGATATAAGCGACAGGGACTGGAAGAACTGACACAATATTCTGTGAAGCGGAGTACTGCAGGAGTGGTGTGACAAAAGTCTGCTCACATTCTTAGCATTGACCAACAAAGTCATCAGGGCAGTGGTGACATACATTCATCTCCCATTGCAGCCCAGCTTTAAAATACTTGATCCGGTCAGAAGATAGACCATTGTTGGCAGCTTCCGTCCGATATTGAGAGATGCATGCACGGACGCGAGATCCAGCCATTGCCAATGTGCAGGAAATAGTTGCAAGGCTCAGCTTCAGGGGTCGGTAATGGCTTCCGGCATTCAGAGTGCCAGAAGTGGATGCATGAGATGCAGACATGGCTAATACAGGACTATGGTGCTGGCAATACAAGTGAAAGATGGTGAAGATGTGAAGATAAGAATCACTGATGGATGGATATGAAATTCAAACTCCGACATGGGCTGACCCGGACAATTCCCGGGCCTCAATTATGTATGTGGAAAAAGGGACTTCATGAGAAAACAATGTTCATTCATCTCCAGCCTCTATCAACACATTTTGTAGGTCTTGAAAAGCTGCCTGCGCATCCTGTGCCAGCAATGAATACATTTGGGATTGCCTTCCGGCGTAGCATCTGTGACCCGGAAGTCGTTTCTCCAATGATTCCTGCATGTGCTCGCCCCATTGGGTTGTTTTCCACAAAAAGAACTTACATGTCCAATCCATCTCCAATTTGACCAATAGCATTTCCTCCCTCCATCGATCCTGTAGTGCCTTTGCCCTCAGCCAATGGACTCGGTAAACTTGGCATGGGTCCAGTCAGGTAACCGCAGGATATGACATGCAAGCAGGAACTCACATTCCTCATTCCACGATTGATCAGGACCCCCAAGGTTGACTTCAACAGACCAAAACCAAGCCAAAGATTCATTTCGTTGACCTCGGGCATTTGGGTCTCCCACTGCAGTGCTGATTTTGAGTTGCTCGCAAAGCAGGGGTTTGTATTTCTGAAGCTGGTCTTGCCCCGGCTCAAGTTTCATCATTTGCTTCCTTGTCTTTGTATATATGCTGGCATGGAGGGAGACTGCCTGCTGCACTGACGTCACCTGGAACCAAGCTCGAGTTTTCAGGGCCTGGGATTTGGCCTGCCTAACGGTTGTTCGGAACAGGATGGCCTTGTTGCAAAGGTAAATGCAGAGCTTGTGAAGGGCATCATTGGCCTGCCCTTCACGAAGCGACATCTCCAGGGGAATCAGATCCTCTGCCATGCATCATCTGCATCTATCAACCCCCAGGTTTGATGGCAATGGGATTACAGTGAGCTCGGCAGAGTTTGTCCATGTATGAGATGTCTCTGTGAAATCCGCCGGGTCATCATCGAGATCATCTAGAATGTCTATGTCCAAGTCCTCAGGTTCATCATCTGCATCAAATCCCTCCCCGAGATGTGTTAGAGCAGACCGAGAAAATCCATCTATCTGGCCTTGGAGCCGATCTCGTTGACGGGCGATGTCTAATCTCTGTGTCTCGGTGGATCTTCTTCTGATCCTTCGGACCTCGATGAGCAATGCAATCTGAGCCTCTTCAATTGCTAACCCTGTTGATATCCATGTCGCCACATATCTGTGAGAGGGTGCTGCATTGCGGGCGTTACCCTCCTCTAACAATCTAAGCTCGATCTCCTTTTTGCTAGGTGCTGAGTGCAATATTAATTCAGACCTCGATGGAGACAATGGAACTCAACGTACCCTTTTTGATATTAATCTCATATTCATCCATGGCTGAAGGATCATTCAATCTGCTTGACTGAGCTATCCTCTCCCTGGCTAACCATTCTGTCTTCAAATGTGAGGGTGCTGCTTCATCGAGTCTGTCGAATGCCTTTCCACTTTCTAAGATACCATTCCTAGCCAGTTTGTATTTCCGGCATAGAGTCCTTTTCATGCGAATCATCTTGCAGAAATTGGAGTCATTCATCTGATAATCAAGGCATTCCTTTCGGTGGGGAGATGACATTCCCCGAGCAGCAGGGGAGATCAGATTGAGCCGTGCCCATAGCGTCTCCATGATCTCTCCATTGATCCGACCAATGCCTTCAATAAAGTTAGAAGCATATCGGACATAGCAGCTGTCCTGATGGCCATGAACGTGCCATAACCCAATTCCGGGAATGATGGTTAGTTGTGGTGCCATTTCTAGAAATCAACTTCGATCCACCCGAACCCGAAAGTGTTTGTTGTATTGACAATTAATATCATAGAAGGTGACAGCCCTGGTGATGCCTTCCATGTTGTGCCGGGAAGCCTTGCAAAGGGCGTAGTCCATGTTCATTTGTCTGCAAGTGACCCCCCATGGTTAACTCATGAATGGGGAATGGTGGATGTGGCTTGCCTTTCGCCTTTCTGAAAATCCACCATGGAGTGAGGGACAAAGCAACCGTGTCTGGCACAGGCAACTCCCCCGATACCGGTGGACTCCAGCTTGTGCCGAGAAGCATTAGCTTGATTTACTGCCTGGTGATTGTTGCAGCTTGATTTTTCCACTGTGTCAGCAGCCTCTGCCAGATGCATTTTATACCTGTCCTTTCCTACCATGAATCCAAGCCCATCGGACAGCCAAACTTCATTGAATGGCTTAATGGGATGCAGATGTTCGGCTTTGAAATTTCCATCCATCACAAATGACCAGGTGTATTTCCAGCTTGGATCCCTAGTATTATTATGGAGGCCACATAGGTTGAGAATAGGACTCACTCATCAAGAGATTCATCCTCTGACAACAGCACATTAATCCCAGGCTGAGGACATGCCAGGCAAAATAATGCAAGTTCTCCTGTGCTCAGGTTATCAGAAAAATGGCCAAAGCCATGCCATTTCATTGTCTTCAACTGCCTCCACTGTCGAGTGATGATGTCCAGTAGATCATGAGGGTAAGGCATTACCGGAACAAGGTGTGGAAACATGCTGGAGGTCATTCGCCGGAGCTTGCTGTAATAGTTCATTGCCGAGGTGCCGCATTCAAGGCTGTCCAGTAGAAAATCATTGAGCACTCTGAAGGTGAACACAGTCTTTGGCCTGTTAAAAGATGCAGGGAAAAATCCATGTCGAAACATTTGAATGTCCGGACTCATGGCATTCGGACATTCACAGCATCGAACCTCCAGGCGATGAACTCCGGACTTGTCGACAATGACCATGGTGTTTTCCTTTGGCTGGAACTCGGGTCCGGACACAAATGGCAGATCTTCAGGCTCGAGCAGGTCTTCAGGTTCATCTTCTTCAAACAAATTCCACTGATCAGTGACTGCCGGACATTGTTTGCCATCATGGCCAAGGTATATAATGAGTCCCACATGAGCTAGACAACTCCGCTTGAAGAATCGCCCATTCCATTGACTGATCCAGTGGAAAGGATTGCTACGATGTTGACTCCTGCAACAGCCCGTGCAATAAAGTGGCTCGCCAAGACAATCTTGACATTTGTACACCCCATCCTATTGGCAGATGATGCGTCTCCTGTCTTCTGGTGGAGCTTCTCGATCGAGGAGGTGATGTAGATATGATTCCTGCCTTGGCAGCCATTGCCTGAGGTAGTTATTTTGACTCTGTATTTTTGAATGCTTAGCCATAGTTTGAATGACACTCCAACATTGTACATGAACTTGCCATGGTTTTTGGGAGTTGCAAAGGCTCAAATGAGCCTTGGTCCTGCTCGTAAGTATTGTCAGGAAAGTCTTCCCAAGGAGGTGGTGCCTCAACAGGCTGAATTGTTGGTGATTCTGGGGGAGAGTTAGGCATGGACCTGTAGGCATGTCGCCTCGTGCTTGCAAGTGGGACCTTGACCCAAGTCTTCCTACCTTTGCTGCCCCTTGCTTCCACCCTGTGAGATTTTTGCACTGGGGTGCATCTACCTATCTTCATCTTGTTTATTAATGTTGCAAGCAAGGCATCAGCTCAGGTGTAATGAATTGTTATTGCAATATGATGTGGTGCAGTCCTGTTGGCTCATTACAAATTCATTTCCATTAATGGCTCAGGGTCCAATATGGGCCGATTAACCTATCATTAGGCTTTGCTCAAAGTTCAACTTCGCACAATTCATTAATACTTCCACCTTGCAAATCCTTAGCCATTTCTGCATTCTGATTCACTATGGCAAGAACAGGTCATTCCACCAACACGACTTCCGGAAGACACAGGATGCGTCAACCACAGTCTCAGAAGCTCATGGACAAGGAGATTTTGGAGTTGAAGAACTACCTTCCTGAGTGGACTGCTGCCAAAAGGAGTGAGAAGCGAGCGATTTTTCACTGCCATAGCAAGGGTGGCCAGGTTGTTTGCTCCTAAGTTGGACCAAAAACAATGGAAAAAGAGGAAGCAGGTGAGGCTTCTTTGTTGTGTTGAAAAACTAAATTTTTAATGTCACATTCTTTCATCAACTCTTAGGTGTACAAGACTTGGTTGTTCAACAACAAGAAAAAGAAGGAAAGGAAGGACATGATCAAGTATGGGAGGAAATGGACGCCCAGGATGGTGGTCTACCAGCAGAAACGCCAAGAGGTGCTGAAGAGGATTGAGGACGAGTCTGGGGTAAAGCCAGGAGATCCTGGTATGTTCAAACATTATCAGGCGGCGGTGAAGAGAGTCATGGCTGAATTGGATAACAATGAGTTGGAGAAGGCGAAAGAAACAGCTGAAGAGTGGTCCAACAACTGTCCACCTCCGGAGATACAAGCACAAGTGGCTCGTAAGAAGGGTCCGGCATATATGGAGCACTTTTCGAACGAGATGTGGAGGCAATGTGGGATGAGAGTGTTTGTGATGTCAACTTGGAAGAATGAAAAGGGCGAGGTGCTGTTCAGGATGTGAGTACATTTATCCATTGACGGAGATTTTTCGTCTCAAAATATTCATGCAGGCATGATGATAATGAGGCCTTAGGAGATGGGGACAGCTTCATGAAGACGAAGGACTGGGAGGACATTGAGCCAGTGTGGCAGGAGTACGCGCAGGAACAGTTCAGTGAGTGTGTGAACCATGTATACCAGATTGAACATGTTGAGCATCACAATGATAGGCGCCGGGGCATGGGATGGAGGACGTCAGGTCAAGGGAGGTCGAAAACAAATTCAAAAACCAGCCTTCGAACTCGAAATGGACAGGGAGGGTATGCCACTCCTTCCTGACATCACCGACACCAAACTTGAGGAGAAGAAGGCCATAGTGAGGGCCTTTCTTACATCGCACTATCATGAGTTTGTCGTCGCACCACCTGACAAATTGTTCAATGCATGGACAAAGGGATATGCTCCGGGAAGGACAAGGCGGTTGTGCCATGGAGTGCCATTGTACAAAGTCAGGATGACTTCGTGGCCCGGACATATCTTCCGGCGGATGTTGACTTGAAGGAACCTTCGAAGCTGCAAATTTGGGATACCACTACCTTGCTCCAGTTCTGGCTCACTCACCAGGAAACAGGCGAAGGGCCCACATTTCTGTTCAAAGCATGGAAGATCAAAGATGGAGACATGGTACCATCTGTCATATCTGGTAACTCGCCCTCTCCTCAGACTCGTATAGTGAGAAGGCAACAGAGGGTTACCATCCGAAGGCCTCGGGAGTCATCGACAGAAGCCGAGAGTGATAAGGAGAGTGCCACTCATCATACGGAGCATAATGTGGATGATGACCTGGCTGACGGGATACCTCCGCTGAAGAAACACAGGACGGGAGGTCCTACACTCAGAGGGCCGGCAGTCCCACATGCAATTCCAAAGCCTCTCCCAGCCAAGCCGGCCACAAAAGGTGCATTACTGACATCACGAATGGGAGACCTCCTTGCTGGGTTAACTGACGACGCGACGGGTGAGGTTAGAGATGATGTTGAAATGAAAGAGAGTATCATGCCACCGGCACAGAAAAGGAGGCGGGGCACTCAAGTCACTGTTGAACCATCCACGAGGACGACCCAGAGTAAGTTGCAAATGCCAGTAGACAGTACACCTAGAGTAACCAGAGCACGGGGACGCACTTAATGTACATATATCTTCCTGCCCTCATGTGTAATGTCATATGTGCTGTTATGTATATGTCAAAGTACTAACAACCAAATTGTAAATGCCAAATGCCAAATCTCGAGTACCAAGGCCTGTGTACCGAACCCTGAGTACCGATGCCCGAACACCGGGCACCGAGTACCAAGGCCCGAGTACTGAACACCGAGTACCGAACACCGAGTACCGAGCTGTCATATCCCGTATTCTGGACCTACATCCGACAATATTCCCACGCCTCATCTGGACCTTCAGATGTCCTGTCCATGTCTCCAGTACCCATCCAGATCCCTGCACCTCTGCACATCCACATCCACATGTCCACGTCCAGATCCCTTATCCTTCACAGCTAGCCTGCATCATTAATCCTTGTTCCATCGCCCTAATGCCACATCCTATATATCCACGCATCTCATCCGGACCATATCCGATCCGGTCCGATCCGATGTATAGATCCGTTTACTATCCGATATACGATAAGCTTCTTAATTCATTTCCTGTGCATGACGTTAACACAGCCTATCTGGTATTCCTTGTTCCTGGTACCTCGGTTATACTTACTACCAGTATGCTTACTGATCCGTTAACCTATGCTTCATAACATAGCCTCGGACCTTTGCTTATTGATCTTTCCGATAGTCACTTAGTATATAAACTCTTGTATATGTCCTGTAGTTCCTCAGTCTGAATATCATATTAGTCCTCACACTAGATCTCACTCTAAGTCCTCATATCAGTTCTAGTCTTCCAACTTAGACAATATCCATCTCAGGCCTAGGGAGGAATTCCCTAGGCTGGAGTTCCAATCCTCTGATCCTCCACTTATCCACTTATCCACTTATCCGATCCTCCGAAGTTTCCGGAAGTCTATCCGGATCTTTCCCGCGGTCCTCCGGACCTATTCTGCTTCGGACTTTGTCCTTGCAGCCTTTCCTCTGTCTGCTTCTACTCAGGACAAGTCCTGAGTAGCCATTACATGTATCTGTATCAGGACGAAACCTCATTGTAATTTCCAGAAGTTCCTCCAGAACTTTCCCACACTCATCTGGAAGTTACTTGTACCCATCCGGAAGGTCCTTCCGAAGTTTCCCGCGCCTTCAGACGTCCTTCAGACATCTTTGGACTTTCTTCGGACACCAATCTGAAATTAAGGGCACATACTTGGGTAAGGGGCGCAGCGCACAAGCTGAAGCCAAGTCCCTCAGAATCAGTCCTACCCTTTGTGCATGGTCTTAACATGAGCCCCGAGTACCAAGGCCCGAGTACCGAGTACCGAACACCGAGTACCGAGCCCCGAGTACCAAGCACTGACTACCAAGCACCGACTACCGAGCCCTGAGTACCAAGCACCGACTACCGAGCCCCGACTGCTGAGCCCCAACTACCAAGCCCCGAGTACTGAGCATAGAAAACCTGGCAGCGAGTACTGGGTAGGTAGAGTATACAAGTACCAAGGACTACCTACCGAGTAGTACTGCAATGTGTCTACTATCAGACATTGATCAATATTTACATGTTACTTGAGTCCTCAAAGGCCTCAATGAGGGTATCCAATACCTTCAGCATTTCGGAGGTTGACTCCCTTACCCTTTGCATCCTCCGGAGGTCCGCATCTGCTTTCCGCAGTTTGTCGCATGTTTCAGCCCATGCCATCCTGAATGGTCTGTCAGCCTCAAGAATTTGGGCTACTGTAGGGGCAGGAAGATTTCCATGACGCTGTTCGTAATCTCCCAGGCGATCTACAATTGATTGAACTTGCAGGATATTAGCAGAGATAAATAATCAACTGTTGTATACTTACTTTCAGCTTGATCATAAGATCCGATTGGCATGAACTCCTGAAGCATGGCACGCAGGGCTTCATTGTTGAGTTCCGGCTCGGGCGATTGACGTTCGGGAGTTTCTGACATAGCTTAGGAGATAGCATGAGTAAAGCACATGAAATGATATGAATATACCTACAAGGTATGGGTGCACCTGGTACACCCGGAGTGGCTGGATCGGGCTCCGGAGTTGATTCATTCACTGGGGAAATGCCATGAAAGGTGACCATGGGATTGAAAGAGTAATCTCACCAGCCATAGGAAAATCGGGTATAACCGGAGCATCATCAGACGAAATCAAGGTATCCTCCGGACCAAGATACAAGTCCGGGTCATCGTACAGGGCCAGTCCATCTGCCAGAGCCGGAGATGATGGATCTGGAGATATGTGATGAATTTGCACATGTAAAATATGTACATTTGAATTGGAAAACATACCGGGAATTACATTCAACACATCCAAACCACCAGACGATCCAGAATCAGAGTCTAACTCATCATCTGGCCCAAGGTATATATCATCTAATGGATCTGAACCATGTCAGATCAATTGACTGAAATCAGAAAAAACAAAACATACCAAGGGACATCCGGGACTGGGAGGACTCATCCACATCCATTGAAGTAAATTCAGTGACCGGAGGGTCATGAAATCTGACCCCAGGTTGAGAGCTCATGATATCTGATGAGCTGATGCACTGATGAACTGATTGATAACTGATAACGTCGAAGTTCAACACATGGCCAGCGATTGCTGAAAGTTGAACCATGACCAAACAAACACAAACAATCAATGAATTTTCAACATTGTCCTTCAATTGTATTGTTTCTTTGAAACTTCATTCTATTGATAACAGATTTCACCCTGCTTTCAACATTCTCACATCTGTCAACTCCATCCAAATGTCTACTCAAGTTCAATCTTCATTGGCCAACCTCAAGGCGTCCATTGCTCAACTTGTGGGCATCATTGCCAGTGCCTGGCACATCCCGGCCGGCTCAGTGGACGTCCACCTTGTTCTAACAAAGCAGGTCACCACTCTTTTGGTATGTTGAACTTATTAAATTAGTGTAACATTAATGTTTGTAATGTCCAGGTAGGCTGACATCATCCGGGCCCATGAGAAAGGGAAATACATCCCTGGAATTGTGGTGTCCTGCTCTAAGGAGCTGATGAGGGTGCGTTCCATGACTCCCCGGGCATTGCCCAACTGGCACAGCATTGGCCATGATGACCCCCGGGTGGCTAGACACGCCTGGCGCAAGCAAGTCTGTGCCTGGGAGGCATTGGGTGACAATTCCTGTGATCTCCCTGTTGTCCCTAACATTTCCACTGGCCCACTCACTGTCAACCTTCTGTCTCCACCTGTCCCTTCACCTGCACCTGTCCCTTCCCCCACCCCTGTCATTCCCTCACCTCCGGTCGTCGCCGGACCTTCCGGCAATACGACCCCCGAGGTCTGGGACAAAGGAAAAGGTAAGGCCACCTCTGTTGACCTGTCGCCGGAAGTTGGGGGGAGCAACAAGAGGAAGTCTCCAATGATTTCTGGACACTCCTCCCAACCTCCAAAGTTGGTGCTGAAGGCTTGCAAGCGTGTCAAGTCAAGTCAACTCCCCAAGTCGAAGCCGTTTGTGGAGTCGGAAGATGATGAAGACCCAATTGTTCAGGTATGTGTTCTGGCTGATTTGTGACATGCTCTCAATTTGTTGCAGCCGATTTCGCGTGGAGTGCTGGAGGTTGTCCTTCCCCAGCGCACCATTGTGGTAAGGAAGCCCCAGTCGCCTCGGTCACCTGATTCCCCCAAGAAGCAATCATTTGGGCCTGCTTCGGTGAGTTTGCATTTTTCGTTTGGACCTTAAATATATGCTCATGTGTCCACAGCTGACTGCCGGCAGTCGTCCAGAGGTTATGGTGAGTCATTTGGACTTGTCTGGACCTCCCATGTATAGTTCCCACTCATTCCCATTACATTAGAGATCTCCCATCAGTCGTCCATCTCCCATCAGTTGTCCGGAGGCTCGGGTAAGTCTTAGAAGTTTTCCAGAAACTCATGTGTATTAACAATCGGTCAGGCAACCTCCGGCAGTCGTCCGGAAGTTGAGGAGGAGTCCTCTGATGATACTTCCAGTGCTTCAGATGGTGACCCGCCGGCCAATACCACATTTGATATCACCATTCCCGGCCCAGTGAATACTCAAATAAATTCCCCTTCATCCATCTACTAACCGATACCACAGAACAACCCCTGCCATTATTGTGTCAAGGAAAATTGGCCCTGTGCGACTCGATTGGACAAGAGGTCCAGCCTCCCCTGCTTGTCTTGCATCCGCTGCTCCACCAAGAAGATCAAATGCAACCCTGCATCTCTGGGATCCCCGCCCAAACGGACCTGAGGGAAGTCTACCACCAGCCGGATGCGTTCCAAGACACCTGCCCCTGCTCCATCCAATGCTCCATCTCCCTCCCGGTCAAGGGCCCGAACTCGTAGTCAATCTTGTGGCCCTTCCCGAACTCTGGCCATCCCTGCTGCAACTACACCCCAGGTGCAGTCATGTGGTCGCAGCAAGACCATCACTACCAAGAAGACACCTGCACCTGCACCTGTCCCTGCACCTGCGCCAGCTGGTAAGTCACCCATACTTTTGATGACTGGCTGACCTAATTTTTTACTTAGCAGTCAGGTCTTCCAGCATTGCAGTGCCTCGTGCAGCATTCAATGTTCCCATGCCGGATCTCCATTCCATGGCAATCGCGATTCAGGATGGTGCAGCTCGCATCGCTATTCTTGAGGCTCAGGTGCAGGAGCAGGACGCTAAGATTGATACCCTGCAATGCCTCCATGAGAGCCTCCGGCGCACAGTGGTCGACCGGCACCCTTCATTTTCACTTCCGGACACACAGGCCGATGGATTAATGTTGCTTGATCAAGGAGGTCCTCCCCGTCCATGTCACCCCTCCCCTCCGCACTTTCCAACCTCATTGATTTGGACTTTTCCGTCATGGAACCTACACCCTTGACGCCTGAGCATGGATCTGCTATGGTAGGTCCCATGGTTGAGCCCACCCAAGTTCAGCCTGAGGGTCCACAATCCTCTGGCGAAATTGTTCTCCCTGATGAACCAGGCAACCTCCTGCCAGAATTCCCCGGCGATATTGTGGTCCCTAATGAACCAGGTAACCTCCTGCCAGAATATGATTCTTCTGATAATGAGATGGATGTTGAGGGAAAGGTTGATCTTCCTGGTGAGGAGGTTGACATGGCTACATAATTGCTCAGTGATAGATGTACATAAATGTTTTTCCATGCATGTTACCTATGCCACAATTGAATCATTCAATGATCACTCCCGATATCCAGAACTCGAAACTGCAGATTGAGATAGATATCACCCGAAACCCGAACACCCGAATGTCAAATTATCAGTGCTGAACCCCGAGTCCCGGGTGCCAGGTACCGAGTCCCGACACCCGGAACTCAGGATTTGACATTTTAGACGAACGACATCTTCCAGACATGTTTAAATCAACCTATGTATATCTGTAAACATTTTACTAACCCCCAAACCCCAAACCGAGATGTACCAACCCCCAAACCCTGAAACCTGAGACTGCCGGGTCTCGGGTATTGGGTGTCCGGAACTCAGCACTCGGGGAAATTTGGGGAGATCAATACAATTTAATTTACAATCGAGTTGATTGACAACACATTGACTTACCCATGTTTGCAATATATTTTTGTTTAGACATACCGAGTTCCGAATTCCGGACACCCGAACCCCGAAACCCGAGACTGCCGGGTCTCGGGTATCGGGGGTCTGGAACTCGGAACTCGGTATGTCTAAACAAAAATATATTGCAAACATGGGTAAGTCAATGTGTTGTCAATCAACTCGATTGTAAATTAAATTGTATTGATCTCCCCAAATTTCCCCGAGTGCCGAGTTCTGGACACCCAATACCCGAGACCCGGCAGTCTCAGGTTTCAGGGTTCAGGTGTCCGGAATTCGGAACTCGGTATGTCTAAACAAAAATATATTGCAAACATGGGTAAGTCAATGTGTTGTCAATCAACTCGATTGTAAATTAAATTGTATTGATCTCCCCAAATTTCCCCGAGTGCCGAGTTCCGGACACCCGATACCCGAGGCCCGGCAGTCTCGGGTTTCGGGGTTCGGGTGTCCGGAACTCGGAACTTGGGAAAATTTGGGGAGATCAATACCATTTAATTTACAATCGAGTTGATTGACAACACATTGACTTACCCATGTTTGCAATATATTTTTGTTTAGACATACCGAGTTCCGAATTCTGGACACCCGAACCCCAAAACCCAAGACTGCCGGGTCTCGGGTATCAGGTGTCCGGAACTCGGAACTTGAGAAAATTTGGGGAGATCAATACAATTTGATTTACAATCAAGTTGATTGACAAACACATTGACTTACCTATGTTTGCAATATATTTTTGTTTAGACATACCGAGTTCTGAGTTCCGGACCACCGATACCCGAGACCCGGCAGTCTCGGGGTTTGGGGTTCGGGTGTCCGGAATTCGGAACTCGGTATGTCTGAACAAAAATATATTGCAAACATGGGTAAGTCAATGTGGGTTTTGGGGTTCGGGGGTTGGTACATCTCGGTTTGGGGTTTGGCACTGAAAATTTGACATATATATTTTTGTGAGTGTTGTGCTTCTGGTGTCCATGCTTAGAAATAGGATTTGTTGCACACCAGGGTTCAGGTGTGGGGTTTTTCCACTTCAGTCCTGGATTATTGGTCAATGCCACACATGGTCGATTCATGTTTTCGTGCTTAGGGGTTTAGATTTGGTGGTTGATGGTAGGTATATGCACTCATAGTGTACATGTATCCTACGTGTTTGATTCGCTGGTGGCTACATCAGCTGTATGTCTTGATGGAACATATCTAGGCTCACCCATATATGTAATACACCCCCATTGGCCCGCCCGTCTATGTATTATCCCCCACCTCGGCCCACCCGTCTATGTAATACATCCCATGTAGGCCCACCCGTCTATATAATACATCCTATGTCGGCCCACCTGTCTATATAATTATACCCCACCTCGGCCCACCTGTCTATGTAATAAATATTTTATCGCACCCTCGGCCCACCGGTCTATTTGATATCCCTTTCGTCAGCCCACCCGTTGACCTGCACCAAACTGGTTCGGTCCATGGATGACTAATGCTCTCCCATGAGCCTAATACCCTAGAAATCACTACGAAACCATTTCCCTCTATTCTAAAGCCAGAATGCAGCTCAGACAAATATCTCATTTCATCTTTTCAATGGAACTCGGACAGGCTGAATATTTTTGTATATTTAATTCTGCGATGAATTTTGCTTAGTCATCCTCAACAATGACTCAGGCTGAATCCCACACATGTCAGGTGACTGTGAAAAATAGTTCTTGCATGGGTTACCCTGGGAAAACTTCCTCAAAACCCTAAATACTTGCCTCACGTCATTTTCTCATTCAACAAAGTGACATCAGAACGGAACACCAATGATCATGAATATTTCTCTTGCGGTGCACAATCAGCCTGTCACATGACCCTTCAGTCACATGATGCTAAATCACATGATCTTAAGTCAGGTGACTTTTGATCCAAATCAAGTGATGACAGAACACTCAGCCCAAGCATGCTGACTAATGCTGACTAATTATGGTCTCATTTTGTGCAACATAAGCAACCCCTGCAAAATGATTTTTGGTACCGCTGACTAAGCTCACCCCTCATAGATGGCGGGAAAACGTAGCACAGCCACCCTTTTTTTTGTATATAAGACCCAAATTTTTGCCCAAAGAAGAGAGCTTTTTAGCCCCACTTTCAGAATAAAATTGTGTGTGAAGTGTGATCATTGTCAACAACAGTGACCAGGGCTGTCAAGTACCTTCAGCAAAGTCATTGTAACCAGTAGTCAGCCAGCAACTTTCAGTAACCAGCAAGCCCCTAAGCTCATCAGCATCAGCATCCAGCAACACCTTTAGCTCATCACCACCAACGACGACCAAGACCTTGAGCTCACTGTGCTCAACGACCAACAGAACTTTTTTTTATTTTTTTCTTCTTTGATTTTCTAGTTTTCTTCTTTTTCTTTTTCTCTTTTCTCCTTTCTCTTTTCTCTCTCTTTCTTTCTTTGTCTTTCTTTTCTGTCACTCTTTTGTTTTAGTTTTTCTTTTGTTTTTTTTTGTTTATGTTTTTTTTTGTTCTTTCGCTCTTTCTCTCTTTTCTCTCTCTCTGTGATCCTCTCTCTTTCTTCTCTTTCAAGTTTCAGTGCTAAGCTTTCATTCATATTTTCAGAAGCGTTTGTGTTGTCTCTTTCGTCCATCTAGACTCTGAATAGTTTAGTGGGGAGACTTTAGGGATTGACAGTAACACTTGACCTCACTCATCTGAGTAGTGATACTGAGCCAGGATCTTCCTTGTCTGCTAGACTTTAGTTGTTGAATAGGGGACTTGGTACTGAAACCAAGGACGTCCGTTCCTGATTCTGTTTAATACTCATCGTGAGTTCCTTGGCAGCAGGTTCAACAGTGAGCTAAGAGTTCTACTGAGCATTGATTAGTCTTGACCTTTGATTCTACCTGTTTGTGCTGAGGGGGTTGATTGCTGTAATTCCACACAACTCTTTCGAGATACGATTGTTACAAGGCATTGTTGTTGAAGGAAGGTTTGAAGAGGTGTCTTTTTTTCTTTGTTTCTTTTTGTCATCACCATACCGTTGGGTTGACTAGTTTTCTTTTGTCTTTCAATCACTGCCATACCATTGGAGTGATTTCATTTCAGTTTCATTTTTGTTGGATTGACTGCATTGTTGCTGACCTTACAGAAGTACTGTTGTCTGACATAGCTTGGGAAGTGTAAACAGCCACCCACGAACGACCACATTATCAGCCATTGGTATTTGTCTGAATCGCTGACCGTGGAGATATTTGTTTTTATAGGTGTTTATCTATAGATCATCTATCTAAGAAGACACCGTATATGTAATACATTCCATGTTGGCCCACCTCTATATGTAATACACCCTATGTCAGCCCACCCGTCTATGTAATATTCCCCTACCTCGGCCCACCCATATATGTAATACACCCACGTCGGCCCACCTGTCTTTATAACAATATTTGCCTTACATCTCTCTTCAGCCCAGCTGTCTATAATATCCTACTCTACATATTACCCAGATGGGCCCACCCATCTCCATGAATGATCATATTCCCCTGGCCCATCCATCAACATTAAGGATATATATATCATTGGCATACATGGGCCCACCCATCTCAATCGGAAATAATATGTGTCCCGGCCCATCTGCCCTCATCGAGAATATACACAACATGGGCCCATGATCAGCTGGCCCGTCTCATACGGGATATTATGGAGGTCGGGTGGCCCGTATAATACAGAATTTGTCATTGAAGGGGCTCGTGTAAGACAAGGATAGGGTTGCTGGATATCTGCGACTGACTGGGCATCTCGATGTGTCCATGAATGGTAGCAGGGACCATCAGCACCAGGGTTCCATCATGGTCCTCAAATCCCTAATTAAGGTCAGATAGCCATATCTTTGAGAAATAGAGAAATAAAACTGATGTAGTATGGCCTCATGATATTACTCCTGGAAACCTTTCCACGCATTTCATGGCACCCAGGGCAGATGAAGTGAATGTCGGGGTGTTCAATGCACTCTCGAAACTCTGCTGGAATGACGACACAATTTACGCAGACTGTGCATGGGCATATAGAACATTCATACAAAGCACCCCTGTCCCAGCAAAAAAGGCAGTACTTATACAAGTCAGTGAGCTACAACACAGAGAGGGCGACAGAGTTTTGAAAACTTACGATGTTATGCAGCAAGGGCCTCGGCACGACCTTGCCACTCAATGGTAATGCTTTGGACTGCACAGTTTTGATGACTTTCGTGCCAGCATGGCTGGCAAGCTTCTTGAGCTGCGGTAGTGTACCGCGCTTCGCAGGTCCTCCCGTCATCTTCTTGCTGGTCTGCTTTGTCTGTGCCATTGATAGCGATGGGGTGAATGAAGGGTAAAAGTGAGAGAAGAGCCAGAATTGAAGGTCTGTCTGCTTATCAAGATTCAAGCCCAGTGAAAACCCAACATGATGAGATCAGGTGGAATATAATAATTCTATAATTACATAATGCGAAAAATGATGAGCTCTGAGATTTTCGACCAAATATTGCATCGTCTTCGTCGTATTGTGCATCGTCCTTGCATCATTTTTGTATCATTCACATCGTTCTTGCATCATTTCACATCGTTCTTGCATCATTTCGCATCGTTCTTGCGTCATTTGTGTTGTGCTGCACATTGTTTGCACCACTTGCATCACTCTCATCGCCCTTTTTGTCGCACATCACATCACTTTCACTGTGATCTCATTGCGCATTGTGATTGCATTGTGTTGACGTCATACTAAATCCACAACGGTTTTTACTAAGTTCATATAAGTATGTCTTTGGGTGTCCAAAAATATCCAAACATGTCTCTTTCTGCTACCTCAATGTCTACTACTGGCAGTGGATCTGCTCCTAGATGCTCACACGAAAGCTCTTATTGACATTCCCCTATCTTTGTCGATCCATTAAGCTTCACCAAATCTTCAACAATGCGCAGACTGCAGTATTTCTTCTGGACTCTGGTGTGAGTCTTTCAAGTTTTTGATGCCCTGAGAGTGGCTTTTTTGACTGCTTGCCATAGCTGTTCCATGTGTCTGCCGGGTGCTGCAAGAAATGTTTTGTAAATAGGTTCATTTCAACTATTCAATGTTACATGCTAACTATTTTCACACAGAAATTTATGTGCCTCATGCTGGCTGAAGACGGTGAGCAGCACTATAGACTAATTTTGCCTGTATTGGGCCGCACTCACATCTGCACAACAGGATGAGTACAAGGCCAACATGGGACGGTTGCAGATCACAGGACTGGACGAAGGGATCCGACGAAGCCGTCTGTGATGGTATTCATGTACTAGTCTTTCTCCTGCATTTCCTGGCTCTTTTCTTCACTCATCACTGTCTCAATTGCATGTTTTTTCCACTCTGTCATCTGCTTCTGTATTTCTCACTGCTTTCATTGTTATTTCCCCTGCATATAGTCCCCCCCCCACCGATTCCCAATTTCGTATCAGTTTTACCGCCCCATCAATTGCAGTAATTCCTGCTTGTAATGCTACAATCCCATGTCACCCGTTCTCATCCGCTGTCATCACAATTCAATGCATCTAGACCATAACTAAGAATATGCTAAGATCAGGTGAAATATGACTGATACAACAAAAGTCCGATGTCATCATAGGAAACCCTGCCTCATCATGTAATATATGTGATCTACTCGAGCCCTCTGTGAGCAGCTCGGGAAATTTCATATTCAAGCAGGAATTTTCAGATCTGACCCGCTGGCACCTGACCTCATCATGTTGGGTTTTCACTGGGATTCAAGCGCTGTTTCTGAGTACATGTGATTGACATGTGATGTCAATATTTGGCACGCAATCTCTTTGGATACCGGTGGGTCAGTTGTGATGCACCCAAATATGGCGGGGTGGCGGACAACATTGACCATGAACCGTTGGAACAATGGATCCACAAATATCATCCCTCCTGTGCCCAGCACGATGGGTTTGATGATTAGAGCTGCAAGTTTTTGGGTGTCGTCTGCCTGGAGGCTACACATGTGTTTATTTAGGTATTGCCTGTAGTGTTTTGCTAGTGGAGATTCGAGATGCTGCTCGACATCATAAACATGAGAGAGTGTTTCAAATCTTTTGATTGTCCGCTGATCACTGGTGAGAGACGACAGAGCAGGTGGAAGGGAAATAGTGACCTGGCCTTGCTGATTGGACAAGGTTGGTGGCTCAAACCAATAACCCTTCGCTTCATGCCATTCACAAGTATAGACCCCCTCCTCGCAAGCATCCATAGCCCCGATCATATCTCCATGATAACTCCCCTGTAATCCGACAACCCTCAAATTCTTCTTCTCCAGTGAACTCAACTTGAGTCCAGAGCTGACAATGAATGATTGTAAAGCCATTTTAAGCGCAACCTCCATCCCAGTAGATCCATTATCTAAGAAAAATACACGAGAAGCCCAGCCTTTGCCTGGTCCTTGAAGGAGGCGTTCAGCAAGCTTTAGAGCAGGAATATGAGTTGCCTGCAGGAACATGATATGGCCATAATGTCCTGCCGCATTTGCAGCAGCAAGTGCCAGTGTCGGATGAGCACGTCCAACAGCTTGCATCCACCATGAAGCGGACCCGTCCAGTTGAGGTTGCAATAGAGATTTTGATTGCAAAGGTGAAGTTTTCCCAGAAGAAGCATCATAAATGCTAAAGAAATCTGATCATGTGCTGTCGATGACCGAAAAATCCTTCTTGGTCTTGACCAACCCATGTTGTATGAATGGCCACTAGATCACATCAAGCATATGACAGGGCATTGAGTCTAGTTCTTCAATGTGTCTAGTGTGACACCGGTCTAGATGTTCCAGTGCAGTACAAATATCACCTTTAAGGGTGTCTGGGACAAGATCTGAGTAGTATTTCTCTGTATTTGCAACATTCTCTATAGAGTCAAGATGTGGGTGGGAGGGTCAAGAGCAGTGACATGTGTCCCTCATTCTGCAAAATACTGTGTTAGGTATTCATAATTCCTGTAGTATTCGTCCCAGAATAAGAGGATCACATCTATGATGTATCCATGGAGGAGGAGGGACTCAAACACTGAGATGGTTGATGATATGCTGCCGAGTCTGGAGTCTCTGATTAGTATGGTAGGGAGGAAGAGGGTGCGGTAGGTGTCTAGTTGGGTTGTTCTGGAAAGTGTTGGGCTGTGGACGCCTGAGCAAATCAGTTAGCAGGAAGTATCAAAATGTATTGAAGTAGTGCTCACCTCCAGCAGTCTCCACATACATATGACCCAGCCCACTCACAATCCTAGCCCGTTTTCTGATATGCTCCACCACAGATCCAATAAATGTTTCATCTGAAGGTGCAGAAACCTTCAAGTTATCCCAGGCTCCAACATCAGCTCATCACAAGCCACATCAACAACCACCCATTTTAAGTCCACCTTGAGTCTCAGAAGCCATCTTAACAGCAAGATGCGGACTAACGGAGTCTCCATAGCAGAACAAGCAATGAGTGTCCACTAGATGCTTTTGGGGCCCTGCATGACATTTTATATGTCTAGCACATGAAGAACAATATTCAGTGACACATTCTACATGATGAAAAACACACACTCATCATCTGCATCCTGTGGTGCACCAGTACTCACCGGCTTAAGATAAAAAATGCGGTTGTTGTTGAGCGCCAAAGCCCAAATGAGAGCAGTAGTGATGATAGTCTTTCCAATGTCTGTGTTTGCCCCAGCACACTATGGACTGTAAGCCTAATCTTGATTCAGTGCTTTCAAATTTTGACTGAAGATGGATAGTGTCCACTCATATCAGCAGATTACGGGCTTAACTGAGTCACACCAGAGCATGCAAACTGTATACCTATCATCTACCAGCACATTGCAGACTGAGTGTACGACCTTTTCACTAGTAATGGTGGACTGTACATAACGATTGGTACGTCACTCTGTCCACTTTCACTCTTCCTAATAAAATCTCATTTGTTAAAGGTCAAGCAATCATAGGCCCTCATGCGCACACCACCATTTCAGCAGAAGTTCGCTCATCATGATCCACAAATTTCCTATCCTACCATTGCTTGCAGGGGGTTACCTATTATCAGCGGGGCTACAGTAGTGTTTTGGAGGGGCGGGGGGGTGCCTATCATCAGCGGGGCTTTAGTATTGTTGGGGAGGGCTGTTGACTACAGATGTTCTTTGAGCTTTAGTATATATGACTGATCATACAGTCTCATTCTTCTTCTACTGGAACAACAACATATGTAAAGAACTATGTACACTTTAACACATAAGCGCGAACAGGAGAGCATCTTCATGAACCTCTCCAAGAAATGTCAATGAGTGTTCAATGAGATCTCACTAATTAGCAACAGAAATTCCAACATCACTAGTAAAGCTGCCTGGGACAACACCTGGTGTACCAGCGGCAACATCAACGGACAACCTGAAATTCCAATTGCCTTCAAGATGACGTTTGAAGACATCAAGTTGAGCATCAGTTTGATGGAGAGAGGACTTGTTGCGGGAGCAGATTTGAGTGAGATATTTGGTATCTGCGACATTGGCAGGTGGTGGATGCATTTCAAGGAGTGCTGTCAATATCATTCGTGATTCTCGTTCTGCTCGAGAGAAATCCACTTGTGCTTCACAATACAACCAATCATAGTGTGCTCCGTCGGGTACTTTCCTCCAGTTCCCAGTATGATGTGAAGAGGCGCATGCATTGACATTCATGGACTGCTTCCTTCAAGTGAACAACCAAGCAGAAAATGTTGGGGCCAAGCTCATCCAAATGTGTCAGAAACATGTCATCCATCTAGAAATGTGATGCATATGATGAGATTTAAGCACTTTTGAAACAAAAAGGTACTACCTCGCTACTGCTCAGATCTTCTGAAATATGTTCGTCACTGTTGCATCTCCCCAAAAGACGATCAACTAGATGACAGTCTTGAAAAGAAAGTGGCCAGTGATACAGATGAAAAGAATTAATTTCACTCTGATCCATCTGCTTGGGAGGCTGACATGAAGTCGGCGACCCAGCCAAAGTGAAGGAGCTGGAGCGATGCTTGACGTGTCCACGGTTAGAATCAGGTGTCAATGGGAAAACCTCATTGTCCGTCTCTGAGACCGTGCTCTTTGCTGTCACTGCCGTGTAAGTGAAGCAACATTATATCAGGACTGATACCAAATACCTGATTCCCTGTATGATGAGGGAGAGCTTGGTGGAGAGCTTTGGGATGGAGAGGCTAGGTAACTGGGAGGGCAGTAATTTGGTGTACAAGAGCGTTGAGGAGGTGGCAAACATGAACCTTTGCACGAAGTGGCACCTAGTGAGTTCATTTTTTCAATGCTAGGGTGGTGGGAGGAAGTATGCCGCTGAACTTGCACTAGACAATGAGTTCCTAAGCGGTAAATAGCTGTCGGGCTTTCAATGGCCTTCCCTAAAGAATCCCTTAATTATTCCATTCCATGGTAGTTACTTCAGGCCCATCAATGCATCAAACACATGGTCCATTAACATTGACCAATTTTGGCATTAGTGGAGATTTAAAGATCCAATTGCAGCTGGTGACTAACAGTTATCATGCCAGTGTGTCCCACTTGAATTGAATGAATGAAGTCTTGTTAGCTGTCCAATGAGGTAAGAACCACGAGCCAGGAATGCAAAATGCTGTATTGCACAGGGTGAGATCTTGAGAACCATCTTTGAGACATGAGGCATTTGGGGGAATAGATGCTGAACTTCTTTGATTCAAGCCCCAATTACCAAATTTGGCGATACAAATTTGCATCGCTAAGGCCCAGAACTCATAGGCATCAGCATCAGCGGGGTTCAATTGTGCTACAGAGCACTCTGTAAGCATTCTGCAGCATTCTGTAGCGAGTTACCTGATGAGCACTGGAGCAGTCACCATTTTTGGTATTGATATTTGCAGAGATCTGAAATATCGACCCCTGAATCTTGAGTGGCAGAGTGAATTTCCTAGCGAGCGAACAGATATGATAGGAACATATTAATAATTAGCTTGCATGAAGCCCTACCCTATGCACATGCACATAAGTACACGTCGAACTTCTCTGTATCAGGCCCAAGCCATAGTACGTCACTAGTAACACTGTGACAGTTATAATAACTCATTGGGGCCAGCTTTGGATTTTTAGATCACCAGCTTGAGTTTCCTTAGACAATGTCTTACTCTGATTATGACCATCTTGACTTGGATGCAACTGGTACTGCTCAGCCATCTTGGATCAAATATATGATGGCACATGTTAAAAGTGATCGCATGGCCAAATTTTCTACATCTGGCTGCAGCAGTGAAGATGTTTCGGTGTTCTGGGAACTGAAATCATCATCTTTCGCAGACCCTTGCACAACATGATATGATTCGGACTTACTAGGACATGATACTGTGACCATCCTCTCTGGTTTTGGTTCATCGCCTGTGTTAATCGCTATTCCTGACAACGACAATAAGAGGTCTCATGCCAAGTCGCATACCCGACATATAGGTGCTGCAGCACTTGGACAGCTAACAAGAGTCATAAGTAAGTGCAAACCACAGAGCAGATTCACAAGACTCATGTTTAGACAGACGTTCAAAGCAAGGCAACGCAGGAGAAAAAATGCTTCATCAATGCTGGATTTTCCATGCAACCTGATAAACAGGAGGAAAACCAAAGCACGGTAGGTGCCTTACACTATGTTTCATTCGTTGCACTGATGATAGGTCAGAGAGTTCGTGCAGGTGGTGAGGTCATCTTACCAGTTCAAGCCACGTGTACCACCAGTGCTTGTCAGGCTCGTAAGAGAAACATCAGCGATGTTCAAGTTGATAGTCACGATCCAGACCAGGAGGAAGAATCTAAAAATCCTGCTCCAGCTGTGAAGTGCATATGTCAGGAGAAAACAGGCACAGACTGGCAGTCAGTCTTTGATGTAATAAAATACAGCAAAGAATGACAAAACAGTGATCGAACCAATGAAGGCCATGGCATGAAAACTGGTCTGTCATAAGGTGGCATACTACTGGTAGTAGTTATAGTTAGGGCAGCCTGAGGTTGGTGCATGGTCAGCATGTTGGCTTGGCCTTGTTTCTTTGCCAGCGGACATACTACTCACCATGATTAGGACAAAATAACACAGCTGCCAGCCTTTGTTATTAATACTGGTACTTCATAGCAGCTTGAAGTACCACTGCAGACTCGGATCATATTATAGATATTTGGACTATGACTGTTCTGATTATGTAATTATTCAATCAGGTGACTTTCATGCTTAAGCCAAACAAGTTAAAATTTTACACTTGCACACTCGGGACTTACTAGTAGTAGTAGCGTTAAGTACATGACTTGAATGGCACCGAGACTCAAGAGATCTGGGCCATCTGGCCCACTGCATGAAGCTTTTGCTTCCAGAAATCTCCGAGTCATTACCAGCATTGGGTTATAAAGGTCTTCTGGCCTTGAGGCAAGGATCTCCTTGCTGCGGCTCCCACATAACTTGGCGGCAGAGGTCTTCTGGCCTCGAGCTCAGGATTTACAATTCCTTGCTCCCACCTGTGGCCATTCATGTTAATGCTGTGATCAGGCCATCTGGCTCTGCTAGTGAGGGAGTTTCTGCTCCTGCAGCATCTCATGCATTCTGCTCTTGTCCACAATTTGGCAGCAGAGGCTCTCTGGCCTCATGCGAGGTTTTCCTTGCTTCCGCTTTCCCTATCAGTAGAAAATACAGTCAATCACGGCAAATGTCAGGAAACCTAAGTGTCCCTCTGTCACCAAATGTGTATGACATAATCCCAATTTGGATGCACATTCTCCAGCTTTATGGAATCATACAGTAAGTGAATCTATATTGTACTCAATATCTTGTTGGCGCGGAATCGGAGCGCTAATTTCAAGCTTATTTTTAACAGCCGAGGTCAGGTTCATGTCAGTCGCAAAGATGTCCACTTACTAGTCAGCTCCATGACCTCCGAGTCATAGCAATATGCACTTCATAGAAACTCTTTGGACCTGCCTTTTCAATTTTTCTTTTGATGGTGTCTTGCAATGCTCTGGGCTGCTCCTGGGAGAGGAAAATGGACAGCCAAGGACTCAGTAGGCATCATACAAGTTGTCTTTTCTATAAGAGGGTTAGCACTCTCGTGAACTGGAGGCGACAAGATCATGCAAATGAGGTAGCTGTTTCAAATTTACCAAACCATTCAACGAGTACCCTGGTGAGTAACTTACCAATGCTTCAAAGTGGAGAGTCCAGTTATTTTCAACCTTAGAAAATATTAGCCATCCAGCATGTGAGAGACTGTCTGAGTCTGAAACAAATCATCCCTTGTGAGCTTTGGGAGCCAGTGTCTATGACTCGCAGGTTATGCAGCACCTCTTTGTTGATGGACTCACACCTCCACTTAGTAGACGGGCGACAAAATGATCATATTGATGTCGAAATGAGCAATGAGTCTGGAGATGTACTGGGCCATGATATAGGTTTGTGTTTCCTCGAAGGTAGCAACTGTTTTCTGCTGTGCTTATGATTACTTGAATCATTTAGAGGAATATGCACACCCCATGAGACGAATCCCGAGACCTCTGAATATTATCGAGCCTTCACAGGAAGATTTAAACCATTCCAATAATGTCGATATCGCATCAGCTCAAGGTCTGCCTTCACTCCCAGCCCAGTCCAGAATTCAACATGTCATTTTAATGTTGAGAGACACTCTTCAGACCACCTTCAACTTGTTTGGACTCTACCGACTATACCCTCATTGGCCTTCCTATGAACCGGATAAATTTGTTTCATCCTCATTACTTGCAAAAATGTCTCCACAAATTGCCGAAGAAACTGATTCACCACTGAAGGTCTTTGCACCGCCTTACCCATTTCCTAATATGACAATCTACCGTCTTATGTCTTGGATGAACTCAGGTGGTAATCTGGTATCCAAAACTAAGGTCTCGTGCCTCATCAAGGATGCATTGCTAGCAGAGGATTATGATTGTATGCACCTCGAGAACTTCTCAGTGAGGAAGAGCTTGCGAGAACTGGACGTGGACGAGAACCAGAAAAGAATTACTTTTCCAGATGACTGGATTCAGACTAGTGTAACAATCAAAATTCCAACGAAGTCAGCAGAGGACAGCCCTCATGATTATATCATTCCCGAATTCCACTACTGCCCTCTTGTCGAAGTGATATGCACCACATTCGCAGATGTCCAAGCTCAGGCATACCATCTCTTACCTTTCAAATGCTTGTGGAGAGATCCTTTGGACAACCATGAGGAGCGAGTATATGATGAACTCTACACTTCCGATGCCTGGCTGCAAGCCCAGGATGATCTGCAGAAGCTGCCAAGGGAGCCTGGATGTTCACTGGAACATGTCATTGCGGGCCTTATGTTTTTTTCTGATGCCACTCATCTGGCAAATTTCAGAACTGCAAAAGCTTGGCCACTCTACATGTATTTTGGAAATCTAACAAAATATGCATGATCAGCACCCCAATCTGGAGCATGTCATCTTGTAGGATTCTTGCCTTCAGTAAGTCATCTGATCCTGCACAAATGTCTACCTCTAATACAGTCAGCTTCCTGACAGTGTCAAAGATATTCTGAGTGGCCTATCTCATATATCTAAAACTGGCATGACATCCCTTCATGCGCACTGCCGCAGGGAGTTGTTTCAAACTTGCTGGGACATCCTGTTGGATGAGGACTTCATTAATGTATATCATCACGGTATTATTCTTAAATGTGCTGATGGAGTGCTGCACAGATTTTTTCCCCGAATCTTCACATACTCTGCTGATTATCCTGAAAAGTGTGAACATCACTGACTTTTTCAAGAGTGTCAGATTACTCATCAACTTACAGGGTTTTAATCGTGACCATCAAGGACATGGGCCTGTGTCCATGTCCTCGCTGCCTCATGCCAAAAAACTTGTTCAATTCTCTTGGGCTCATGAGGGACATGAAAAGTCGTATAACCAACATTCGGGTATACATCACTGCCAAAGTTGCTAAAGCTTGCAAGTTTATCTACACAGGGGGAAACACTGTAGATGGCGTGAAAGTAGAACATAGTCTTGGGGAGGGCTTGTGGGTACCTGTTATGGTAAGTGTGACAGCTTCCTTACTATCTTATGATTAGTTGTAAACTGTCTACTTGCAGAATTGATTTGTAAAGAAGCTTGGATCATTCGGTTTTGACCCATTTTGCATGCTCGTCGTCGACTTCATGCACGAGTGCAAATTGGGTACCTGGAAGGTGCTATTCATGCACCTTATCAGGCTTCTTTATGCCCTTAGCACTGGGAGCAGTCAGCTTGTCGCAACTTTGGACAGCAAGTATTTGAAGTTCTTATATAGCATCGCTATCTGCTAACTGGTTGTTATCTTTCCACCTTGTGGTAGATTTCGACAGATCCCAACCTTTGGCAATGGCGTAATCTGCAAGTTCTCCAACAATACCTCAGATATAAAGAGATTAGCAGTGCAGGATTTTGAGGATATCTTACAGGTTTTATGTGAGATATTCATTCCCTACATTTAACTAGCTGACATGTTCTTAGTGCGCCATTCCTGTCTTTGAAGGGCTGTTCCCCCCTGTCCATGATGTAGTGGTGCAGTCACTTTTGTACTGCTTTGCAGAGTGGCATGCTCTCATGAAGCTCAGAATTCACTCGGAGTCCACTATTAAAT
Source organism: Suillus fuscotomentosus (assembly GCF_016647785.1). Taxonomy (NCBI): domain Eukaryota; kingdom Fungi; phylum Basidiomycota; class Agaricomycetes; order Boletales; family Suillaceae; genus Suillus; species Suillus fuscotomentosus. The sequence goes on from NW_024539724.1 coordinate 63,898, forward strand.
TATTTGAAGAAACATTCAAGAAGCTATCTCAAAAGCTGTGGAAGTTCCAAGGCTACACCTGCGCTTCATTCAATACTGTAGAATGGCCTAAAGAGAAAGCCGCTTGCCAGAAAAAGGCCGCCCAATGCTCTGAAGCTAACAATATTCTTCCAGAATCAAGCGGGACAAGGCCCAAGAAGTTCAATTTGTGTACATATAAGTATCATGCCATGGGGGATTATGTGAGAACCATCAGGCTCTTTGGAACCACTGATTCTTTTACTACTCAAATTGTGCATACCAGTTCTATTTGTATTGTGCCTAAAGTTAAGTCCAGTCATGGGTCAGGGAGAGCTCACACACAGAGCTTTGAAAGTGTTTTATCCACTGACCAGCAAGTTAGACACCCCAGCGCAATTAGCCAAGCATGAGCGCAGGCAGCGAGTGCTTCAGCGAGTGGCAGAAGCAGGAGGTGCATCCTCTTCTGGTATTCAATTGAGAGCCGACACACCTCCTTCAGTATTGCCTGAAATGCATCACTACATTGCAACTACACAGAACAATCCAATCGACATATTCGCATTTCTTCGAGATCACGATGGTGATCCAGCTGTCAAGGTAGAAGCTTCACTGCATTTGGTACTTTGCTCATGAGATTTGTCAGAATTTTATACCAAAACTGAGGGACCATATCCTCTACAGGTGGCATGGGCTAGATGTTAGCTATTGCAACCATACCTTCACAGACGAGGAATGCAACTCTGTCATTATACCCAACAATACCATCTACTCGGTACAAGCCATGTAAGTCTACTATACTACCTATTACTTAAGGCATGAATACAACACTATCAGCCACAGGACACACGGGATATTATGGTGCTTTCCCGGGGAGACAACGCCAAGCCATCCCTACTGGTATGCTGAGTATTAGGAATATATCATATGGAGGTATGCTTACTGATGGCAGCCCACCCATAGAAGCGCCACTTCGAGGTTCTCTTGGTTAGATGGTTTTGCTGGCAGTGCAGAACTTTAGGATCGGGCATGAAACACGCTCGCCTTCCAAAGGTTGCATTTGTGGAAGAGTCAGACTCAGATGCATTTGGGTTCCTTGACCCTGGGCAGGTAATCCATGGAGCACATTTGATTCCCGTGTTTGCCTCAGGACGTGGTGTAAGCTCGCTTCATTATGGAAAGTCATTGGGACGCCCTGGGGAGCAGCTAGATGACTGGGAGGAGCATTATGTTGGGATGTAAGTACAAAAATCCCCTGCTATGGCTGTGATGAGGAATCTTGACTAGATGTGAAAACACTTAAAACAAAAGGGTGCTCAACAGCAAGACCGGGATACGAGACAACGACTCGACCCAAGGGACAACCACTGAGAGAAGTTCCTCGAAATAAAGTGGAGGGAAACTCTATGAGCTAGGCGGGTGCTAACAGGTGCGAGAAGATAACGCGCGTGAAGGCGTGCGAGATGCGCGCGTGAGCAGGAGGTTCGAGAATGCGCGCGTGAAGCGAAGGCGCCTTGAGCGTTAAGGGAATGGTCCTATTGAGGAGTGAATGCCCAGATGGATGATTGACAGGAGAATAAGATCTTATAACAAGTGAGGTGATCTATACACTTTCCAGTACACAAAGATAAGGGGAAAGTAAGTCCCAGAACCAAAGGAAACCCTTCTGTATTTAAGAATGGAGATGGCGCGCTCCCGAACCGAGTAACCATATCAACTCTAATTATAACTAAGTTTAAATAAACTTTCTATAAGTAGCGGATGTCGGACCGAAGATTTTATTAGTTCAATGGATAAGATAGAAATAACGCACCAGTGAATCAGTAAGGACATGGGACGGATGGACGGACAATAGCGCGAAGACCTATGAGGAGGCGCGTGAACGCGCGTGCGTAGGTAAGGCACGCCTAAGTGCGCGCGAGTTCGGATAAGGCGCACGCGCGCGAGACTGGTACTTAGGAGTAGAGCTGTAACATATAGGAATGTATGGGTAAAGGCCGTATATTCGGCATTGAGACGCGAGTCTCTACATCTCCTGGGGACTTACATTCTGAGTGTCCCCACTCAGTGCTATAGCGCGGGATCTTGGACTTAGAGAGGTGGTGATAGACAGGGATCAGGTGATCGCGAGAGTAGGGCCGTCCTTTGATGATCGCGAGCATCGATGATGTAATCGGAGGAGAT